>NW_009608916.1:81393-89745 GCF_000690535.1 Cariama cristata
GCACACTTATATGGAAAAAAGAAAATTAAAGAGTAGTCATCCAGAAAGACCCCACCCCCCCTCACCCCAGATAGCACAAATGAGTTTCTGAAAGGGTTTGGCACATGTTAGGCAGCTGGGATACAAATCCAGCTGGATTTTGTAGGGCCTGTTGTGATAGGACAAGGGGTAATGGTATTAAATGAAAAGAGGACAGATTTAGACTAGATATAAGGAAGAATTTTTTTACAGTGTGGGTGGTGAAACACTGGCAGAGGTTGCCCAGAGAGATGGTAGATGCCTCATCCCTGGAAACATTCAAGATCAGGCTGGATGGGGCTGTGAGCAACCTGATCTGGTTGAAAAAGTCCCTGCTCATTGCAAGGGGGTTTGGATTAGATGACCTTAAAAAGTCCCTTCCAACCCAAACTGTTTTATGATTCTGTGATTTTAAATCGTTAATTAGGCTCAGCCGAGAAGTTCACCAGTAAAGTGAGCACTAGAACGCCAGTGTCAATCTGACAAAGGGAGTAAATGTGCCGACACTCAACCAAATCCCAAACGGGGGCTTGCTAAAGTCGCACTGAAAGACATGGTTTGCAACAGATCCTGCCCCTCAACTTTCTGAGCAGCTGATGGAGTGGGAGACCAAGGACAAAAAGAGTGAGTGATGAAGAGCAAAGTTTGTAAGAACTCTGACCAGGCTCAATAAAAGAAAGTCAATTCTAAGTTGTTTGCTGCGTTGTTTGTTTAACCTACTCAGTGAAGCTATTTATAAGGTCCCACCACTGAAGGGTCAGGAGATGCTGATGATTCTTTACGCAGCTATGGTCCTTAGCTGTTAACCTTTGCAAAAAGGCTTCTACAGTCTTTTAGCTATTCTACAAAACACACAGAAAAGCCAACTGAATGAAATGCTTCAGTGAAAGCCCATTACTTAAATTGTCTGAAGAAGGACAGGGGAAAAAGCAACATAATGCTCAGATACTTTTACGAATGTGCCCAATGAAGTCCGTATTTGAAGTCCAAGAGGAAAGTGCTTATTAATCAAGATTTACAATAAAACCTCTAGATGCAGATTTAATTCTTGTTGTCTCTTTAGATTTGGTCTAACCTGACAGTATCAAAACAGTGGGCCTTCTTCATCTCGTATTTTTAGTGTCCATGAGAAGGCTCGGTTTTGTGACCAGCTGTTGTCCAGTTTCTCAAGCTCCCCACTGTATGCATCTGACCCCATTCTGCTCCGTGAACACTTACAAACTGATAGTTCTTAAAAATCTCCTTTGGCATCATCTTTTTTTAGCAATATTAGTGACCGCTAGTTGTAGCTCCTCCAAAAGGAAAAGAGAGTACCTTTATTGCATGACAGTTCAGTAACAAAATGTACTATCTTTTGAGGGCCGCCTATCACTTCTAGAAAACCCATGTTCGAATTTATCATTGCTCTCAAAACAAATCCCTGTTGGCTCCATTCCTGAAAGACTCAGGCCCTTAATGCTTTGAAAACTTCTCCCAGGATTTGAACCTTATTCACCCACTCGATGTGTGTCCTTTTTCTCCTTATGAAAGCACAATCTTCCTCTTTGATCTGCCAAGCGATCTGGCCACTGTTGGAAAGAGATGCCACTTCTGCCATCCAAAACATCTCGGGTCTCTATGCCTCATTGACTCATGATTTTTGCATCCCAAGATTTCTCAGTTGAGCTATAATCGGAAGATGAGAGGATAAGGGATACAGGAAGGCTGCTCAGCAAATAGGAAATAAAGAGGAAAAGACACTGATGCTGGTCTCTGAAATTACAAAACTGGCTCCAACTATACTATTTAAGTGAAAGTATTTTAGAACAGAGTTTTATAGGAAATGTAATGCATAATAAAGTTGGGCTGTGCTTTACTGCAAAGTTGCAGCAAAGAATCCTTTTATTCACAATGTGGTTGACTAAGTAATGCTTTAAAAGTTGATGATTCTCGCCTTTACTCCAGTACAACCAAAGAAACACTAGCTTGCTTTGCACAAGATCTCAAAGAAACAGAATCACACTCCCAATTTTTTAGGTCTGTAAAATCCAAGTCAAGTGTTCAGTAGCTCGTAAGGTGCAAGATAATTTTTCCACCTAATACTGAATTACACTCATTTCATAATTTTTCAGAAGTGATCCTATAACCATTATTTCTATGAGAGGTAAAGACTTTACGGTGCAATAATTTTCAGAGATGAATAATGTATTCATGTCAAGGCTTCACAAAAAATGTCTGCAGAACTTACCAGTTCTGTATTATTATAGTATTTTACATCTGGTATTTATTTTGTAAGCTGTGGCCACGTATTCAGCTCTGCAGAAGACCCAAAATAAAAGCAATTCCTTCTGTTGAATTTGAGGCACCATGAAAGCAAAATTGAGCAGAACAGAGGGAAAACCACATTATTTCCAGGTTAATTATAAAATGAGCTCTCTTTTTGATGATCATAGGGAAAGTTCTTTAACTACATATGAGCTGCTTGATAGCTTTGTAATGATCCAAAGGAATTAGGAAAAAAATAGTTCAATAAAATATATAAGATTTTATGATTGGGATTTTAAAAATGCTTTTTTATGTAGGAGGTTTTAACCAATTTACCAAGTAAATGTCACACGGGAAGGACAGACTCTTCCTGATATATTGAAATGGTTGAAAACTGTACTTGGACTTGGCCGTTAGCAACCAACAGCTAAAGGCAACTGCCCCAAAGATGATCTGGCAAGGCAGAACTTTACTGCATCAGTGCAAAACCAACAGGATCAACTCAGACCAGTTTCCCCTGCAATTTAAAATGGGAAAGGAGATTTTGCACTGAGCTGGTTGAGGGGTGCTCAAGCTCTCCTGTCTGGTCCGGGATCAGCAAACCTCTGCAGAGGCAAGGAAGCAAAGAGCCTGGGGCAGAAATCTCCATCTTTTGCAGAATGAACATGCCAGGGTCCCACATGAGAATCATTACAACAGTGAGTTGGTATTTAATCTGAAGAAGGCTTATGCAGTAGTGAAATACTCAAATCTATCCACTGAACAGGATACACAGCTTCTAGTGATGTTATTATATTGAATGAGCTACTGACTCAGCTCATAGTTATCACGCCAGATGTGTCCATCAATGAGTAACGTAAAACAATGGGCATGTGGGCTGCTTTATTTTCAGAGGAACGTACCTTGAATATTGAATAAATATTAATCAAATATCTACACGCCAGATCCAAGAGAACGCATCAGCATGTACACAGTAGTTTAGACTCCTAAAACCAAATGTGCAGGCCAGCAACTGTGTGATCCGGGAGATACTTAACTCATTAGTAGTTTTGTTTTTCTGCTTAGAAGTTTTGAAGGCTTGAGTTTTGCTTTCTGCACACTCCATGAGCTTCTAGGTACACAGTTATCATCTGAGACCTTTTCATATCAGCTACCTTGCCTGATCCTGGAAGTATGCCCAAATCACACTAAGAAGATCCTACTCAAGAGTTTGTGCTTGGTAATAATTATCCAATGTTTTTTAATATTTGTTAAAAACTGCACCCCAGTTTCTCTAATGACTGCACACAGGACTTCTGTTCTTCTGTTCTAGAACACAAGTTCTACTGCCACTTGTGAAAGGGGAATATAATTACATTATGATTACACTATCTATGTTATGGAAAAAAAGATAAAAATAGATAGTAACTTTGCTTTCATAGAGTCCTGTGGGTACAAATTCCACAAAGTAGAAGTAAGTAGCTCCATATATTGCATTAGTTTATATTATGGAAATAATGCCATGCTCAACTCAAAATCACTTTAATCCAAGTTGGACCAGCCAACTCAGGAGAAATCATCAGCAGAAAGCCACACCTGATGAATTTGGGTTTTTTGACTTCTAACTTTGTCTTTGGCTAGAAAAGAAGCGTTTCTTACTTTGCTGTACCAAAAGCACACTTTTCTTGAGGGAAAAGTACAGAAAAGACAGAGCATTTTGGTTTCCCTGTGAAGCAACCTCAGGAAGATCTGCTGGGGTGAACCCACAGACCTCCAGGTGTGGGAAGAAATGGGTGAAAGGAAAAGAGAAGGTGTTTTGAATGTCTTCCTTCAAGGATACTAAGGTATCATCGCAATATTCTTCAAAATCACTCAGAACTGAGCTAGATGGACTACGAAAACGTTACGAAAGCCATTTTGATCCTCCCTTTCTCTTAGTTGTTCTTTGGCCATGATCAATACTCACAATTTTGTTTTGATGGGGCTTGGGATCGATGCAGTTTAACTCTGACAATAAACTCCATCCATTTATTTATTTATAGTAAAATAGTACACACATGCATTTATAGCATACCTGCCTATCTTAGCATCTAACAGTGCTTGTGTAACCCTCCCCAGGCGGACCAGTAAGGTACGTTGTACAGCCTGGCACACAGTGGGGACAGAGGAAGGTGGAGTGACATGTTTACAGACACCTTGTCACTCAGTAGTGGAAAAAGAAATGTGCAAATGTAATTCTGGTCAGAATTTTAAACCATGAAAACTAACTACTTTTTGTACTTAGACTACTGACCTGAGGGCAGTAAGGGACTACTCTTGCAGCTGATACCAGATCCTGCTCTCTTTATAACTCAGCTGGTTATTTCTAGCTGTCCATGTAATCGGGATGGGTTAATACCGCAGGCAGCAAGTAGGTATATACAACCCGTCCCGAAAAAAGAAGGGATATAAACCACACCTGCTTAAAAGTCATCTGATTTCTTTTCAAATATTCTTTACAAAAAATGCCAGTTCTGCACATGGTTTTCTGAGGTACCTATGCCAACACTTAACATAAAAGACTCTGTGGATCAGGACTTTAGCCTGTTCTTGCAATTTTCTGACACTGTCCCTCAAGAGAGAACAAATATATCAGGTGTCCTACTTGAAAGTCAACAACTTGACACCACTGCATCTTGTGCTGCTCCTTATGGTGATGGACAACTAAGAATGGCTTAAAAATACAAAGCAAACAGCAAGAGTAAGTGGTTTCAAAATCAATACAAGAACGATCAAGTAGCAGAAGAGTACTTGTTATCTGTTCATCAAAATGATGTGAAACGACATTCTGTGCATTCAGAATTTAATTTAGCTACTTGCTTTATCATCATAAACACTCATTTCAATATGGGCAATGATTATTTTTTCTTCCCAAACATGAATAATATATATTTGCTGGTATTTTGGAGGAGACAAGGTCTTTACCTTTAGCCATCAGGGTAATTTATCATTGTCTTACTTTTTCTTCTGCAGTGGTGAGAGAGCTTGTCAGCTCAGCTTGTTCTTAAAAAGCTGGAGTGTAATTCAATAATAAATTCACTCAAAGGCTAGCTGTCACGAGGCATTCATTTATTTGTATCCATTAGGTTATCTGCACTGCTGTTCTCTCTAAAGGGTAGCTAAGCTGCGTTTCTGAAGCCCAGGAAATATATTGCATAGGTATTCAGTCATCTCCTTCACGCTGCTGCCACTCCTGCACAGGCCATACAGGAATGCAAACGTGCTGTGGTTCCCCCAGGGGCGATCATCAGCCAGCCATGACCTGGTAAAGCCCAGAGGAGCAGGCTGTGGTTCCCGACCTGGATGATGAGTGTGCCTGTGCCACAGCTGTCTCTGCAGGACATCAGACACGCAGGACACAGAGGTCCACGTCGCCTCTGCGTTGCCAGCTCATGGGGGACTGCTCACAGTAAGTGCCATGGATCCAACTCCAATCCTGCCCTATGAGGGTGATGGTGCTGGGACAGAAAGATATAGGACGTTCCATGCCCAGCAATCTACAGTCCTGGTCTACATCGAGAAGGAGATGGCTTCACAAATCACAGCAGCAGCAATGGTAGAGGGTTGTCCTAAGGCAGGATGCTGAAGCCCTCCATCACAACAAAAAGATTTCCTGCCCTCCCTCCTATGGGACAAGCTATTAAGCCATCAGCTGGAAGGAGAGATGAAAATGGTTCATCTTGCCCCCACGTGATGCTGTGATCTTCATGGAGACACTGAGCAGTTCCATGAGTAAGAGGGATATTATCACCTGTCTGTTGTAAAAGCAACTGGAGGAGATTCAACGGTGAGAACACTACTGAAGAAAGGGTATATCCACACATGCAAATACAGTCAATCTTATTTGCCCAGACTAATTGGGCACCAGACGGTCCCAGCCCATGCTTCTCCATGGAGCAGTCACTGTCTGAGCCCTGCTGAAGCACTGCCACTTGCAGGGTGACAAGAGACGGATGTTTAAAGGTTCAGCTTTCTAGGTGGTAAAAACAGACAACGGAAACTACAAAGAGAAGCCAAGTAAGCAGAAAACAATTGCAATGGTTGAGTTTATCCAGATCTATAGGATCTTTAAAAACTAACCAGAACACATGATGTCTTTTAAGATCCCAAAAGACTAATGGCATTTTTAGCAACCCAGAAGACTGATAAGCCTGGACTTCGGTGCTGTCTCAGCAGAAAATATACCTTCTGTTGAGGTCCTTCACTGTTATTTGCAACTACTCTTGTGATGAGTCAAGATATTTAATTTGAGACATGCAATACAATCACAGCTTGAGGTGACATATCTGTAGACCATATTTAGGGATACACACCCTATGCTGACATTTTAAGAATGGCAACCTCATAAATCATCACTCTCTCTGTATAATTCTTTGTGTTAACTTAAATGGAACAAGGAGCCCCATTTATTAGTTCCATTGCAGTTAATGAAAAGCAATCATTAAAACCCTTCCTATTGATTTGAATCTTTGCATTCCCTCACTCTAGTAATCTATGTGCCAGCTAAACATTTCTGCTAGCAGGTGCTCCTATTGAATCCTGAATCTTTCTTTAGCAGGATGTCTACAGATGGTTAGTAATTCCTTCCTACATAGAGATCTATCATCAGATCTATGAAAGGTATGTAACTCCTGTAGGAGTTTATGTCACCCTAAATGACAGAGTCTTTCTGCTGGTCCTCTGCTGGCACTCCCAGAAGCAAATTCACTGTCTAAATGAGAAATTCCCATTATTTTCTTCCACCTCTGTGTGCTGCTGGATGCAAGCAGCCTTTAAAGATAACTTGCAATTTTTTAAAATTACACATGTATGAAGACTCCTATAGTTCCTTACTTGCATGGAAAAGTTCATTAAACACAGACATGTGTCTACCAAAACTCTCTACCCATCAGAACAGATACACATGGACCTGATACCAGAGTCCTCTGTGGAAAGGCTTCTGACTGCGAGCTCAGCTGAGGAATTGCAACCCTAAATATATCAGAAAAAATAAAATTGTGATGATAAACTATTTTATATTCCGAAGCCTGATTTTACAGCAACAAATCACAACACCTGACAGCAAAGAATTCACTGTGCTAACATTTAGTCCAGAGTCTGGACTGCTAAGTATCCAGAACCTGCAATCTTCAGAATGCTGATGAAGTACAACAGTTTGCAACATAATGAGTGTTTGGCCTTAATCTGAATCACTGCTGTCAGCTTTCTCGGACTCTGAAGGGCTTGGCAGCAAGACAAATCAGGGAAACTATCACATCAGGCCAACTCCCTGACACTGGCATGCTTCTAAGCGGTTCGTATCTGAGGTCAGCCTGTAGACCATCAGAGGTGGCGATATATGGGAGGTGGTACCCAAGGGATGATGGCAATGTCCCATCATGGAAGGGCACTGGGTCAGACCCAGAAGGGCCTGAGAGGACTGCTGAGATGCAAGTGCTGAAACAAATACCTGCACAAACATGAGAGCTGTATATTTTCAGTGCCAACCTATTCACTGCTGTGTGTGGGAAAGCTGAAAGTAAGCAGTTAATGACTGGGTGGAATTCAACAGAGTCCAAACCTAGTTGTTGAGAACCACCTCCTGGCTCAGGGTCACCACTTCTGAAAGTCAACATTCAGGGCAGATGCTGAATGATCTAAGAATCTGACACCCCAGGGTATGTATTATGGTGTCCTGCTATAAGCACATGATTTTAATGGGATGACCTCCCCTGACAGCCAGGTGTGTACTTAAACAAATGGCTGAGATGCAATCACAGAAGTGAACTGTGTAAGATTTCTTTGCCAGTTCCTGTTTCTTGATGATGATGGCAGTGATAAAGAATGTCTCAGTATTAAAACAAGTCTATATTCAAGCTGATTGTTTATATTGAAAATCACTCCAATAGCCCTCCCTAGACTTTCAGATTTTCTTCAGTTCTTCTGAGGTCTCTGATAGTCACACTATGGACTGTAAATACCATTCCAGTTTCCCTTTCTTTTGGCTCTGTCGGTGGAAGAAGGTCTGCCATTGATGTTTACGAGATACTTCTGGAAAATGTCAGTCATTTGAATTAGAAGACCCCTGCTGAA
>NW_009608916.1:89776-113928 GCF_000690535.1 Cariama cristata
TCCTTGAAATAAGAGAAGGCAGGAAAGATCCAACTGCCCATATATGTTGGGAGAGAAGCACCTTGTCTTACTGTCAGGAGATTGCAGATGAGGAGAGAGTCAGCAGAATTACATCAGCCACAAAATTCTTTGGATATCTACTTTCCTTAGATAATTTCCGTGTTCTGCATCTTGCTGCCATTCTATGTCTTAAAACGGTCAAGCAGCTTATGCTTTACTTGATACTGAATCAAAATCAAAATTCACTTACCCTCCTTCAAAAGGATTGTCTCCTGGGATGACATGAGTGCTGTCCTTGCCGATCAGGAACTTGATCCGATCGTAGAACGAATGCAAGCTCTGCTGGGAGATGGGGGCTTGTGTCTCCTGGATGATATCCAGGGGGTCCGGGGAACCCAGGCACAGCGCATTGACGTGGCACAGTGGCTGCAAGCAGCAGTCTGGGTCCATGCAATCCACCAGGCCATCTGCAGAAGGGTAAGGAAGATTTTAGGGCAATGGTAACATGGAGTGTTGTAGACTTCAGGGTGCAACAACTCTTTCCAGTGCACACAACAGAGAAATGTGCATTTACGTCTATATAGAGTAAGGCATGTTTCCTTAAAGCCCCAATAAAGAATCTCAAATATGCATTAATATGTAACATTAATATGCATTAATATGTAAAATATGAAAACACACACATACAGATGAGATTAGACCTTAAAAACAGCATCTTTGAGGTTAATTCTGGGATATGCCATTTCACATCTCAGTCACTCATATAACTCCAGAGCCCCAAAAGGTGGGTTTTTTCCTGTAAATATACAAATTACTTTTGTACACTGGTCCTGTTCCCTGTGCAAATCACAGGCACATTGCATCATACCACAGCTATCAGGGTTGCTTTTAGCATGACTAAATAGTGAACAAAGAGATCTATACATGCAACCCACTAAATAGTGAATAAAAAGATCTATACATGCAAGCCACTAAAGATTCTGGCTAGATAGATGAGAAAGTAAGGGAGGTTTTGGTGGGAAGGTTCCATCTGTTTCGGCCTTTGTCACATTTATTCCATGCAGACACTGAGTAACAGATGACCTCAAACTCTCAGGATATAAATCTTGTACTTTCAGCACCACTAAATTAATAATAACAACAATAATAGCAGTGGACACACATGAGAAAAGCTTGCCAAGCGTGCTCTAGTAAAATGAGGGTTTGCATATCTGTCAAGTCATCAGACACACAGACAGTACTCCTTCCCCTCCCACCGCCATAGCAGCATTCCCCAGTTCATTTTGAGATGCCACTGTTCATTGCAAACAGCTTAGTAAAAAGCGGTGACAGGAAAGGAAATACATAAAAAAAGCTCAGAAGAGGTTTGATGAAGCATCACATTTAGAAATAAAAGTTGTTAGCATGTAGTAGAGATGGATCTTTAAATCAGATAAGGGAACTGGATGTTTTTGTTCTGGGGTAATGGGATATGGAGCCCTTCACTTCCAACTCATCAGTTCAAGCAAGACAGTTTGATAGTGAATGAAAATTATTACCATGTGATGGTTGTTCAAAGATCTATGTGAAATGAGTGGTTGGTCTCAGTGTAGTTGCTGGGAGCTCTATACATCAGAGAAACCACCATTACAGCTAGCATCCTACTAACAATTTCAGCATAGAGGCAAGAAATGAATGTGCTTGGACAGCAATGCTGAAAGGTAGGTCTCTCCTGAAGTGGGATGGGATTTGGAGTTGTCAGGATTATTTATTTTTTTATTTTTTATTTTGTTTTCTTATTTTTTATTTCAAAGAAACAATAAATTCAAATAAGACAGTTTGTCATTATTACAGATTGTGAACTTCAGTTTCATCCCAGTTATATCAGTATGAATTAGAAGCCCTTTCACTAATGTTATTGGCATTGCTTTGAACTTACTGTAATACAAATAGGATGAGAATCTGATCTGTTATTATTGCTCTAGTACTTACAATGGCTTACACGTCATGGACTCGGATTCTGTTGAGTTATACCTGTTCCATTCTTGGAAGATTTTAGTGCCATAAAACTTCACTGGCAACATCACTTCATGTGGTTACCCATACCCAGAAAACTGAACAAAAAGCCTGTTCAGCATTCCCAGAGCTTCCAGCCTACACGTGGGTCAAAGTGCAATGAATATCTGCTCCATGTAGACATGCTCACACACACACAATGAGTCATTTTCACAAGTGCTCTGCACCTGCCATTAATGATAATGGGAGCAGTGTTAGACTAGCAAAAGTGCTTTCGAAAATCCCATCCATTATCCTTACCTCTGTTCTGATATCTCTACATCTTTATAACTCCTTGCAAAATTGCCACAAAAATTTTCAGCTTGGGCACAAAACCTACCCATCTGCCTTTTCTCTTGATGACTAGTGATAATGAAAAAGAACTAATTACATTTTATTTGCCCATTAAAAAAAAATGACTTGCTGCAGACGATTAGGCCAGTAGGATTCTGGAAGGTCAAATCTCAGATGGAGTTTGAGAGACCGTTCACAGAATAAAGACCTGCATAGCTGTAGTATGCTTATCCATAGCTACCTACTAGAAAAAAAAAAAAGAAACGAAAAAGAAACAAACCACCCCTGTTACTATATTGACTACAGTTTCAAACAAGATAAAATGTTGTAATTTTCTCCCACACATTAATAATGTTTTCTAAGGCTACGGACACTCTGCTGAGAGGATGGCAAACCAGCTGTACCATACCTCTTCATTACCTTGTCTTTATTCCGGGCACTAGAAATATGTTTTGGGACCTGAAGCTGCAAGACAGCAAGGAAATGTTGTCTTTGTAGGAAACAGTAGATAAATGTTTGAAAAACAGATACACAGGACAATGTTTTGTACAGGTGGGAATCCTGAGGACTTATCTGCAGATAAGCCTTTCAACTAATATGTTTCAGGCTTGTATGGAATAAGTTGAGGGTAATTACACCAGAGAGGTTTGTCACTGACATCTTAAAGTAATTAAGGTCCTTAAGAGCTGAAATGAGGTCTAGCTACTCAACTGCCTGTAAGATCAACAGCAGTTTCAGGGCAGAGCATTTCTTTAGCTTAGAAAATATCAAGGCCATTTTTGTCTGAGCCATGTGGAACAGAAAGAGTTAAGCTACTAACTAGATCATAAATAGTGATGTCTCCATCTGAATACTGTTTTCTTGTGTTTTTTTATTTATTTTATTTTATTATATGGTCCACAAGTGATTCAAGTGGTGCCCTACAGGGAATTGTAAGGAGGTATAATGAAATTGTACACAGCTATGGCTTCTCATGCCCTGAGATCTCTCACTGGATCCATCAGAAGAGTGAGGATAAAGTGAGATTTGCAAGAAGCTGCCTACCCGTAAAGAGCAAGGCGTTCAGGGAGCTGCATGGATTAATAAAAAATAAAATCAGAGCGAAATGAAACTATGCTTTAATGGTCCAAATAGACAAAAATGAATGTGGGAAGCCAGCACCAGCAGCACAGGAAAGTATAACAAGGTATGATCTCACAGAACAGTATGAAGTCATAATACAAAACACCTTTGAAATTTATAAAGCATAAAGGTGAATTTTCCTTAGAACTCACAGCATATTTTTCAGAAAGAGGTAATAGAAGGAAGTGAACATGGGATCAGGGACTTCTGCACCCCAAGTTTTGCAGCAGCAAAGCCACAGAGACCCATGATCCGTGTGAGGACCGCTAACTCCAGTAGCTCCCAGAGCACAGATATGCAGCACAGTAAGTTCTTAGTTACGGACTCTTTTATGCAGCTCTTGGTTTTAAAAAGTAGTAGCTCCCTTATTCTACATATAGCCATAATACGACCATGGCACTTCAGACCAGAGAACAAATGTGTTGCTGAACTATCTCCATGTGAGTTTTAAAGTCCTGCGTAGAGGGATTACAGTAATTCATAGCTTTAAGGTCAAAGAGGCTACTATGATCAGCTTGTCTGACCTCTCATATACACAGGCTGTTCATTTCCCCCCCCCAGAACTGAGTTAAAGCCTGTCTTTTAGAAAGATATCTCATATATCAAAGACAGTTGATTACAGTGAGTCCACCACTTCCTCCACTAAGCTATTCAAATGCTTAATTATGGCTAGGAAACTGCATCTTATTTCAAGGTTGAATTTGTCTAACTCCAGTATCCATCCACTGCAATTTGTTTTGCCTTTGTCTGTAAGGTTACCAGTATTTCCTTCTGCCCTGCATGCTCAGATGTCTTTTCTATGTGCAAGCCCCTCCACTCAGAGCAACAATCCATTCCAAACCTTTCCTCTGAACAGCTCAGGAAGATTAAGCTTCCCATCATAAGATTTATTTCCCAGCTGCTGGATTTGTGTGTGTGTGTGTGTGGCATCCTTTGATCTCTTTCCAGTAATTTCACATCTTTTGTTATGTGTGGGCACCAACACTGGACACAGAACTGTGGCAGCAATATTGGGTACAGAAGAGAGACCACTTCCCAACTTTTGAGTTTTTATACTTCTAAGGTTCACAGTAGCCTTTTAGCAACAGCTTTGCACTGAGAACTCATGTTGAGACAATTATCTCCAGTGACCTCTAAATCCTGTTCTGAGTCACTGCTTTTCAAGAGTCTCCCAACCCGTAAGTAGAACATGCTTTCTTTGTTCCCAGGGGTATTATCTTGCATTTTGCTGCATTAAGACACATTTTGTTTGATTGTGACCTTGTAGTGATGCGAGTCAGATCACTCTGTATCAAAATGATCCGGGTATGCTATTTACCACCATATCAAGCTTTAGGTGACCTGAGGATTTTAGCAGGAGAGATTTAAACTACATTCTAAGACAATGATGAAAATGCTGAACAGGGTTGGATGCAACAACCAGTTCCAAGGGATCCTTTCAGAAACAGCTTCAATCATGGATGCCTTTCAACTAACAAATTAATTTGGAGATCTGTCACTGAGACAGAATTTAAGTCATCTCTTGTGTTTCTTATTGTTTCCACATAATAAGAGTTTTTACATCTCTGAGACGTTTTATGCATCCTGTAGAGACACACGTGTCCTTTTGGCAGTCCTGCCAAAAATAAACCTCTTTTGTCACATCTCCTTTGTATAAAGCCATGAAATAAATACCTTTTGCAATCCCAGAGTTACCACGGGGTGAATCAAATCACTGCCTTTGTGAAAGGAGAGTCATTGGCAAGACATTGCCACATCTGGAAAATAATGTGATCAACGGTTTGCATCTTTCAGTAAGACTGATGTAATCACAGAATAAGTAAGACTGGATAGGACCTCTGGAGGTCATCTTGTGAGCCCTGTCTCATTCTCTTCAGAGAGGGACAGACATGAAGGAGAATGAACTAGGCTCAGCAGAAAACCTTCCTTTTCTGCCATTGAGGATAATGCAGCTCCAATTTATTCAGCTAAGATTATTTTTTAGGGGAACAAGTCCACTTTGACCAGATAAACTGCACTCTGTATATCACTAGACAGTGAGTTTTACTTTCAGATTATTGCATCTAGCTCATATCTTGTGGGTGGAGTCAGAAAACTGTTTTTAGAAAGATGCTCTGTCTTATTTTAAAGATTGCAAATCCACCAATCACAGAATCACAGAATCAATTTGGTTGGAAGACACCTCTGGGATCATCGAGTCCAACCTTTGCCCTAACACCACCATGTCAACTAGATCATGGCACTACGTGCCTCACCCAGTCTTTTCTTAAACACCTCCAGGGATAGCGACTCCACCACCTCCCTGGGCAGCCCATTCCAATGCCTAACGACCCTTTCTGGGAAGAAATGTCTCCTCATTTCTAGCCTGAACTTGCCCTGGTGAAGTTTCAGCATATCCTGTTAGTGAGCTCTTCAAAACACTACCTTAGACTGTACACTGTCTGGGAGCAGAGACTGTCTTTTTATTTTTTGTTCACAAAACTTCTGTTCCAGCTCCCAAAGCACCAGCACAACCCAATGAAATAACCACAATTCTCATTAAAGATTTCTATCTGCAATGTATTTTCAGCCTGTTCTCTATGCAAGCATCGCTTCATGGAAGGCACTAAACTCTAAAGCTACCTGTGCCTTCTTGGAGCAGGACCTTGGCCTAACAAGCATGACACTTGCTTAATACCAGCTAGAAAACACCTGATATTAACTGACTTTAAATACTCTCACTGTAGCAACTGGGACAGCTGCATTAGATAATGACAATAGATCTGAACGCTGACCTTACTCAGGAGTTTCACAAGATACTCAATATCATAACTGCCTTCTACAAATAGTCACCTGGATGCCAAATTTAAGATGACCTAAAATTAGTCAGCTTTCAAACACTGCTTGTGACTTGTCACTTTCCAAAAATTGTGCCCTTTATGATGTTCAAAATACAAAAAAAAAATACAGTCACCCAAACCAACCAGAAATTTTGAAAATCTGGAGCTACTGGGGTCAGTGTGGAGGACTCAGGGCTGTATCTTGCTTACCCTGCCCACCAGAGCTTCAGGAGGGCTGGAGCATCACTATCTCTGGTGTTTACCACACAAGGAGTTGCAGGATCCAAGCCAAAAGTAACCTTCTTCTCAAAAAACCCAACCAATAAACTAAACCTGTTCCAGCTGTGTGATGACAGAAACAAGGTTGGTATGCTAAGCACCACATCTGCCAGGTGCTTGGTTAAATGAGACACGCTCCTTCCCACTCAACATGCAGGACGAGGCATGCACTGAGCAACTAAAGGGGTTTTGTGACCGTCTCCTTTGCCTATAAGCCTTCTTGTCCAGACTCTCCGGCTTCCCTGAAAGCCTCCTTTGCTAGGAATGGATTAAGATCCTAAGGCACACAACCAGCCACTAACTGACAGAAAAAACTGTGTGCCTATTGAACACCGCTGCTTATTAGGAGAGGCAGATCTTTTGGCTTACTTCTAAACTATGATGAGATGAGTATGACATATTCCCTCCCTAGAACAAAAACTAATTGTCACGTTCACAGCCACTACCATTCTGCAAAATAATTACTCTTCAGCAGCAATGGGGCTACTGGCCCTGCATTCCTTGGGTTGCTGCTGCACTTGTTGGCTGCAAAGCACTCACAAATCCCACAGTAGTCTCATTCCTCTTTCAAGCCCCATGCAGTCTAGCTTCCAAGTCCCTCGTCCACCACCACGCAGTGCCAACAAGGTGTCAAGGGTTAGAGTTTCATACAGAAGCAAAGGGCTGGTTTTGAGAGATTGCTTCTGCAGTAAACAAGATCAGCCGAGAGCTAATAAAATTTCAAATTAGCTATGACTTTTCATGGCCCCACAATTGTGTTAGCTGATTTAATGGGCAGCGTCTTAGCTCGCTGAGATTGAATAATTGAACATTTCTACAGAGTTATGGATGCTGCAACAAAAATCTGTCATGCTAACATCAACAACAGAATGCAAATAACTTTCAGCTAGAGGTGTTATTATGCGTTTAAGGAGACTTTGACAGGTGCTGCATGTCAAGCGTCAGGTTGGAACAGGCAGGCCACAGGTAGGGATGGACCTGTTTGTACGCAGAGAGCATCCTGTGGACCGTGACGCACGTCGGGAGCCCCGGACACTCAGGCAGCCAGGAGGAGGTGAGCCTAAGGAGCCTTATTAAGGTAAATCTGGGGGAGTGTACATGACAAACTCAAGGATTGCTCCTGCTAAAGATCACGAGACTTTTTGCCACTGACTGCAGTGGGAAGAGCCTCTGTGAGAAACTCTATTAGGCAAAGCAAAACTAGAAAGAAAGATAACAATAAAACCCCATTGTCTTTCAGGAGTATTTCCATTGCTAATGAAAGTATAAAATGCCCTGATTATACAAATAATTGCATCTCGTCTCACCCAGTTGTTATCTTTCACTTTCCTTTCTGTGCCATTCACCACGCAACATCATCACATCTGTGGGGACGCTGTCTGTCTTGTCCTGTGAGGCTTTTGGTTGTATTATTGGGAGAGTTTGGGTGAGGAGGGTTTAAAATGCAGATGCTCAAAGGTAAAGCTAACAAAGTGTTAGTCTTGCCCTTGAACAGACCAGTTTTTACCCTTCCAGCTCTAGTCTAAACTCTGGTGAAACAGAGACTAAAGGAATGTCTCAGTACTTCTGCACAAAACACAAGTTATTGTTCATGTGAATGATTGTATTAATGAAAGTTTACAGGAGTCATGATGTTCTGCCCTGAGTTGAGGACTGACACTCAATTTACGTCAGTTGGATTTGGGGAATAGATAGGTTTTATGGCAGCGCTTTGCAGAGAACAATTTTACCTATTCAACAAAAGTGTTGTAGCTTTTGGCCCCTCTGTAAGGAATCAAAGGGAAACAAAACACAAACGTAAGGAACAATAGCAATGTGACTGTCAACCCCCTGTCATCATGTTAGCCATTAATGTTCTCTTTGCTCTTTTTATCCCACCTGCTCTGTTTTGATTTTGTCTGAATAAGGTTCTCACTCGTTGTGTCCTGGCTAAATTAGATTGCTGGCTGCCTGCGAAAGAAATTGCCCTCACATCTTTCTCTAAGTGCTCAGCATATGTTTAAAAGTTCAAAATAATATAGTCATATGTAATAGTAATCATGTATTTTATGTATAATGTTGCATGTATAATATTACAGGACTCCTTGGGCTCGAGTGCAGAAGCAGAGCTTTGAAGTGCTAGTCACTATTGAAATACTCTGCAAAAAATTTTTCCTAATCCAGAGATACGTTTTTGTTTAAAAAAACATCTGAAAAGAAAAAGGAGGGAAGTGCAAGGAGGAAATGACAGAAAACAAATGATAATGACCACTAACTGGGCATAAACCAGAGCTATAATAATGTGTTTAGCATCTACAAGTTCACAGCATCCTCCAACTCATCATATACAGTTGATGCAGCTGGCTTCATGGGTTTCTTCCTTTTTCCAGGCAGGCTTTTAATAAAGGCATTTAGCATTGCACAACCAGCAAAACAGTGCAGAAACCAGGCAATCCGTGTTCCAAGTGAAATTCATGAAGCTGAGCAAGGCATGCGAGGGCCCTTCCCAGAAGAGGAGAGACTAATATGAAGACAGGGCAGTAACTATAGGTTGCTTAACCTGATCAACGGCCATGCAATACTGTACCTGAAACTGCCTCCTTCAGGAGCCAAAGCACCTCTCAAAAGTGATTCCTCTCAGAAAAAGGGACTCAGAGCTTAGAAATTTTTTGTGAGAGCAATGGGTTCACACCCTCAGCAGCCGAGATATCCTTGTTACCAAGGTCTCTCACTTTCCCGGCAAGTGCTGCAAGTGTTAAGCTACTGCTGAAAAGTTCACCCTAACATACTCTGTTGACTGAATCCAAGGGGATTCAATCAATCATCTGAGCACAGCTTGGAAAGTGGTCTTAGATAACTCACATATAGGCATGTTTCTCAAACCCTGGTCAAGAGGAAAGTGGGCATGCACTCTATGCAACCTGAGCACACTCGGGGCAAAACCTTTGGTTTGTAAGACGATTTCTTGCCCCAAAGAGGAGGCAAGAGTTTGCCTCAGGTGCCAAAGTAGGTCTGGTAGAGCTTTTCTGAATTCCTCCTTTGAGCATTGGTGCCCAAATTCTGTTTAAGCATCTTTTCAGGTGCAGAAATACTATGTAAAATGCATGTGTAAGCTTGTCTTTTCTGAAGATGGTTCATGTCACCTTTTGTTACATCTTATACACCAGCAGTGCCTCCTTCCTGTGGGTAACTTCCCTCATTTCAGCAGACAATGGTAGGTTTCTTTCGACACAGAGGACACTTTCATGATTTCTTTCTGAATCTATTAATCAAAGGCATTTTATTAAGGACTAGTTAAAAGTACCACGAACTCTGCCAAGCTGTCAAGACAACCCACAGCCACTGCTGGACCCTCAGTTCACAACACGTCATCCTCTGTAATGGCACAACCAACACCTGCTTCTGGATGCTGTAATGCATGGGTTCACACCACCCTCCTGACAGCCCCAGTGCTAACAACCGGCAGCAGGTGATACCCAAGTGTTACTGTCCCACACAGAATCGGCAAAGAGCTGAAACCTGAAAATGGGAACCGGTCATTTTTTTCTCTTACTTGAGGAAAGGTTGATTAACAGTCATCATAAAACAGAGGAAGAGAAGCTGGGTGATTTATAACAAATTATACCAGCTAGCCAATCTTTTCAGGTACAGCAGAGTTTCTCATCTTTTTAGCAGTGCTTTGTGGTTCCTCCAAGATGACCCTGTTGTTTGACTGGATCTATCTGTGACGGTAAATGCTAATTTATGATGGCTGTTTTCCCAGGTGCGTTCAGATCTCAACGCTTCCCTTCATAAATGTAGCTAGCACATTAATGCATCACTTTTTATGGTTTCGAGGAAGCAGACAGCTCCCACACCATGCCTAGAAGACAATCTTCTTGTGCTATAAAAGCCTTGCAGGCATGAAGTAAAGGTTCACAACAGTGTGCAAAAAGAAAAAGAAAATATCAGAAAGCACCCCACCACCTTGTCTGCAGCTCAAGCATTTGCAAAGACAAAGGTTTGCATTCTGGGATTCTCCTGGATTCTTTACAATTCCCATTACAACCCTGACGCTACCTTCAGGTGTAACCCTACATATTGGCAGAGAGCAATGCAGACTCCTGCCAGCTCTCTAACACATTATTTGGCATGTGGTGGACAGATGGTGGACACATGGGTGTTAAAAAGGCCAGCGTTCAGTGCCAAAATTTCTCTTGCCAAAGAATTTGAAATGCTGCTGTCCCAAAGCATTATGCAGGTCTCCACCTTACTACAAGCACCACCGGATCCTTGAATGGGGCAAGCAAGAAATGAAGCGTTATTCTGTGGAGCTGCACCAATGGGCTATGTCACAGTTAAACAAACAGCATTGATTTGCCTCAGAGAACCAATTCCTGAATTAGATCGTCCCTGAAGTGAGAACTGGTTTTTAGTGGCAGCAATAACTAATACTCGGGGCTGTAAGGAAAGGCAAAAATCCCATGTGCAGTGGCTTGGTGGCTCTGACCTCCTCACTGCTCTAGGGTTGGAAGAATAAGGAAACTTTTAGTTGTTCTGGCCCAGGAGGATAGTGGGAAGGAAAGCATAAGGATTGCTCCACTTGCTAGCTCTTGGGTAGCATCTGGTGGAGCACAGACTGAACTTGCAAAGGCAAAACGGGGCCACGTGTACATTGGAACCCCTGTGTTCGTGCTAGGCTAAATGCATTGCATGTAGCCGTCATGATCGAGACATAAACTGAGGAGCAGAAGCTTTGCTACTACAATTCTTGCAGAAAAAGAGAACAGGATGGTTTATTTTCTTCATTCCCAAAGGAAGATCATTCACCAGGTGACATGTAAGAAAAATGAAGTTACTATACTTCTATGTAATGGTGTGCAATATGCGTTTGTATAGGCCAGCGTTATTTGACTGGGAAGATTATCTATCTGTCTATCCATCCATCTGTCTATCTATCTATTTAAATTATCCTGCAGTAATCACTAACACAAGCCTTTGGAAATGTTTAAATTGAGAAGAGGCAGCAGAGAACAGCAGACAACTGAACATCAACCTCTAATGAATAGGAAGGGTTAGATAATATGAGGAACATTTATATTCCAGACATATTTTTCATCTGAGAAAGACTCTTGCCTTTCACAAGTAAATTCACTTTGGGCAGAGTTCAGTAGCTGTTTAGCAACTGGAATTGTTCAAAGCGGGAAATGAAGGATGCGGTCAGCTCCACTTCCCAGAGAACCAGAAAGCTTTATCCTATCTGGAAGGCTTGGCTACTCTGGAAATGCCCAAAACAATAACAAAGGCCCTCAAGCGAAGTTAGTGTGTTGATCAGACAGAATTTTTAGCTCAAAAGAGCAATTTAGTTTAATATCTGTAATTCTCTCATGGTTTCAGGACAGTGCAGTGTATCCAGACAGTGACATGGGGAACTGGCCAAGTCTCTGGCTCTCAGTATGGAGGCAGTCATACAAGGAGATGATTTCTCCGGCGCAAAGATTGTTAACACAGCTTTTCTGCCCAATAGCATATCCGTGAGACTGTTAAGAATATCCTCTCGTCTTCCCCTCCATTTTTCCTGTACACTCTGTTCATAACAAAGGAGTCTATAAATGCAACAGAGCCCCTATTTAGCCTATGGAATATCAGCCTCTTCTCACGGCTTTGTCAAATGCCATTAACTCCACTTCCAGGACTTGTCACAGAAGATAATTTCCTTGGTCTTTTAAACCTTCAAACTTCTTATTTCAAGCACATGACAGAGCACTCGGTGAGACAGGACTACTCTTAGGTAGTGAGTGTTCGCAGCCATGAATTAGAGAGGTTATTTTCTGCCAAAGAGAGGCAAGAACCACTTTTCTCAACTTGTTTTAAGGAAACACCTCCCATTTGTTGTAATACAGGTGGCCTTTTAGGTCAAATGTGCAAAATCCTAGCCTTTTACCCAGATTGTTAAAGCTCTGTCACTGCACTGTTTTTCCTTGACTGATACTGGATGATCGCCTGTTCTCAGTTACTTACTACAACTCCTTTCAAGTTGATGGGCTTTGTGTCTAAAAGCGTAAATGAAGTGGACCTGGGTGTGAAACGTAAGTGCTAGCTTTCACAAATTACACTTGTGTGTGGAGAGGGGACTGCTCTCCGAGACACATTTTTTCTAACCTGAATGGAGATCACATTTCACTGAGTCTCTCTCTGAGTGACTCCTGCTTAGCTGGTTATTGTTTATCTGAACAGCCTCCGGATTTAAGAGGCAAAGACACCCTGTAATTTGGTACCCGTCTCCCTCAGGGTATGATTAGGCTGGGATCTGATGAAAAAGATTCTAGCTTCAGCTCCCATTACCCTGAGGAATTTCCGGCTGCAGGGATCTTGATTACCAGATGCTCGATACCACAGCGTGGGAACCAAGTTCCGATGAGCTCAGGCAGAGGGAACCCTCAGTGTGAACGGCCCCACTGTGAACGGCCCCACCAGGGTGTCCCAGCTTCAAGAGATGCTGCTCTGAGCAGAAAGTGGCTCGAAGGGCAGTGGACACCAAGCAAAAGTAGGCACCTATGAGGTGATACCTGAAACAGCCCAGGGAGGTGATGCCCTAAATCTGTTTCTATCTGCTGCTGGTACCCATGGTGACTAGCTCAGATGTTTGACTTCTAAAGCTTCATGAAAGGACTGCCATCTCCATTGCCTACATTCATATGCATATGAAGACAAATTCAGCAACAGCCCTGAAATCGTTTACAGTGAACAAAATGAACCGCCTTTCTCCAGCTCTGAGCATGCATCATTCCAGAGACTGCGATAGGATCTCAAAAGAGGAAGAACCCATAGTGCTTATACACATACTACACGCTCCTTCAAGAGGTCTACATCTCTTCAGTGCTCTTCGAAGCACAGCAATTTCCCAAGGTATAATGTTTGTGGTGACAAAGTGGCTGCATCGAATATGGGCTCAATTCTGCATCTAAGTACAGGTGCTTAGTGTCATTTGGGTTGCCTTTGGATATATGAGAAATCCAAAGGCAGATGTCACCCATGAAACATATATGTTTCCAGAGATCCAAGTTATTGTGAAGGGGAATCCAGAAGCCAGCTGGGGTACTCTAGGATGTCTCAGATGGTGCTGGACAAAAGGTAACAGACATTAAGTTGGAACACAGAAAATTATGATTAGATATTAGGAGAAAAATGTTTACTATAAGGATGGTTACATATGGGAGCAAGTTGCCCAGAGAAGTGGAATCCCTGTCCTTGGAAGTGTTCAAGAGCTGACTGGACACAGCCTTGAGCAACCTGATGTAATTAGAACTGCTCTGAGCAGCGGGGTGGACTAGATAACTGCTGGAGGTCCCTTCCAACCTAAATTATTCTGTGGATCTTCCACAAATGTCTCCAGCTGTCTTGCTATAGAAATCAGCATAAAAACTAGGAAACAGGTCCAGAATCAGCCTTTCTTCATGAATCCATATAACTATATTCAAATCCCTGTGCTAAACAAGGAATTCAGGCTTCAAAGCAGAAGGGCCTCACCACTGCTGATGCCACTACATCTCAGGGGTTGAAATTCTGGATTTGAGCCCACAAATACAAATGATCCATAAAAATGTAAAAAGATCAAGTCAAGAAGGTACATGTATTCCACTGTTCCACTTCCCAGCTGAGGACAGTCCTTAGCAGCAATGTACCAAAGTCAAAGGAACAGCATAGTGTATGATGGATTGTTTGTAAAATGGAATGCACACCATGTACATTTATTTTTTTTAGTGTACCAAGAGTAAAGTCAACACTCATTTGTGGGCTTTGACACAGGAATAAACTGTCACAAGGCAATATGTTACAACCTATCAGTTGCTCTGCTCTAGCTGTGTACACCACTGCTTCACACAAGTTCACCAAATGCAAGTTAGCAGCTGATGTGCACTAACTTGTAAAGATGTTGATGCCTTTTGTCTCTTCTGTCTACATCTGCTGTCCTGCAGGCTAGCAAGGCAACAAACGGCTCGTTTCAAGGTGAGAGTAACCCAGTTACAAGGTTAGCACCTTGAACCAGGAGATACCAGGAGATGGTGTTCCACCAACCTGCTCAGAGTCTGGTCATGCTCTTTTTGACGTTATACAGATGTGGACTACATTGTGTGTTAGGCTGGATTATTCCTTCTTCCCTCTCTCTCTTTCTAAAAACTTCACAGGGGTTTTGTTGGTTATTTTTTTCCATGGAAACTAGGATTATCCTTTGCTCTCTTTAACATATTTTTACACATCTGATGAGATGAACTTTATTGCTGCCTTGTGTCAGCTGTAAATAGGAAAGACGAGTACAGTGATATTCAGTTTCATGTGAGGCAAAAAGCGACATTTGTTTTACAGTGTGTACTCTTTGTATGGTTCTCCAGTTTTTTCCATCTTTTCTAAAGGGATAATTTGGTCCATTTGCCATGCCAGATGTGCAGAAGTATTTTAAATATTCAATCAGAATCCCAGTTGCTGTGAAGCAGATAATCACAGTCTTGGCTTAGTTTTTTTTTTTTTTTTTTAAACTGTACTGTTCTTGTGAATATGATAAAACAGAGGCTTGCAAAATGCAGTCTCCACTTCACAGTCTGGGTCCTGGCCCAGACTTGCGGTTTACAAAGCCTTTTGCTGAGTGACAACAAAACAAATTATGCAGTCTCCCTTATGCCTTAAATTTAATATCTCATCTCCTGCCGTCTAATTCAAACCTTCACACTGCACCAGGGTTTCCTTTGTAATGAGATAACTCTGAATATTAAGTTTGCATTACGCAGAGCTATTATTCACATGCCTGACATCATTACATATGGAACTGTAATCAATAAAACATGGTTTGAGAGGGATTGGATGGCTTGTGGGCACGGGGATCAGTCACTGAAGTCTCTAAGTTTCTGCAAAACATCCATCCCAAGTCAGCAGTGACCTACCAGAGAGCCTTGATGAAAACCTCAGGCAGTGAGGCCAAAGTTTGAAGAGTCAGGGACGTTCGCTGTCTGAGGTGGTCCCATCATGTCACTGCTGAGCCACTCAGCTGGGGTGGAGTGATAGGATGAGTGCATAGCCTCTGCCTGCTCTCTGGTATAAGGACTTCATTTGAGGATAAACAAACATCCCTCTTCAGCCCTGGCACCCCAAGTCCAAATCCATTTCATTTGAATTCAAATCAACTCCGGCTGAGTCAGCTTGGCAGACTTCGCTGTCTGTTCTCCACCAGCTGTCAAAAAACAAATCTGCCCTGCAGAAGCAAGCCCAGCTGACTGTTCACTGTGCAAGGTTTATAGGCTCTGCGAAGCCTGACATATCACATGTGCTCGTGTCCTACCTCCGTCGTTGTCTTTCCCATCGCCGCATGCCGTCTCCATGGAAGTATCGCAGCCCGCTCCTCTCCAGCCCAGCTGGCAGACACAGTGCCAGCCGTTCATGTCCAGAGTGCATCTGCCGTTGCCGTTACACAAGCCAGGGCAACCCTCTGCAAGGCAAACAGCCACACATTCAAATACACTGGAAAGACAAAGCAACGCAGCCTGGAAAGGGGCTAATTAATCAGTTTTTTCCCTTTGCCTTCAGTTTCTTTCTCCACTCCCACTTGGTGTCTTCCCGTTTGGAGTGGACTGTCCCAGTTTGGTACCAGGACAGTGGTGGTCACTCAATGGGCTGCTGCTTCTGGCTCTCCCAGGAGGTCCTCACAGCACAGCCTCACTCACCAGATCGAGGGAACGGTGAGCTTTGCGGAGGCAATGAAATTTTCCTGCTTCATTGGTTATAAAATCCTCCTTGCCCTCTGAGTCTCTCAAAGCATTTGCTATGCAAGACCAATATCTGGGGTTACCTAAATTGCAAGTGGGGTTAAAGTTCCCAACACCCAGTGGGATAAAGCAGCGGGCTTTCAGCAATACGGAGATGTCAGACTGGCGAGCAGTCAAAGCTAGCTGGAAAGGGAAGGCAGAAAATATTTGGAAAACACCCAGTTTCTCTACTCTAGTCATTTTGAGTGGGATTAATCTCATCCGGTTATAATAATTAATCTATAACAGAGATACCTTCAACTCTCTCTGTAGTCAGCAGAGAATCAGACTGTCCCATGGCATAAGTCTCCTCGTACGTGTTCGATGCCCATGCTGATGAGCTGAAGCACGCTCTGGAAACACCCCTTTCTCCCCGGTGACTACAGAGAGCCCAGCACACAGGCAGGCGTTTCTTTTATAGGCGATAAAACTTAGAGGGGATGAACAGCAAGCTCCCAGTCTGCTCACTAGGGTTTGATTTTCTCATCTGATGTCCTCCCGCTGAGATTTCCAACCTTTTTTTTTTCCCCCAAAGAAAATAGCAGAGTATTTTCCACAGTAAGAAGCGACGCGAGGGAGGCTGCTTAGCTTATACAATTCTGGGGACTTTTTACCCGCAGAGCTCAAAAATCTTTACCAAGAAGCTGTCAGAAATGTAAGACACATTTTACAGCTTAGGAAACTGAAGTACAAGGGACTGAAGTGACTGTCAAGGTCACTCAGCAGGACTGATTACACCAGGAACACGATTCAGTCTTCTTCAGCCCTGTTTTAAGGCCCTCCCTATTTATATGAGTGTTCTGCAATGCTGACACAGTTTGAGTTTCTTCAGGCCCTCAGCTTTGCAAGACAGGCTTGTTTGTGAAACTGTGCAAGTTATCCTGTCTGAAAGGGTTACAACATGAGGGTGAAGAGGTGTGCGTCGTCGTATACTTGTATTGTGTTGATTGACTGTATAATGCACGAGGGTCTGCCCAAAGAATCATAGAATCATAGAATCATTTGGGCTGGAAGGGACCTTTAGAGGTCATCTAGTCCAACCCCCCTGCAGTGAGCAGGGACATCTCCAACTAGATCAGGTTGCTCAGAGCCCCATCCAGCCTGACCTTGAATGCCTCCAGGGATGGGGCTTCTACCACCTCTCTGGGCAACCTGTTCCAGTGCTTCACCACCCTCATTGTAAAAAATTTTTTCCTTATGTCAAGTCTAAATCTACCCTCTTTTAGTTTGAAACCATTACCCCTTGTCCTGTCAAGTGCTGAGACAGGGTGTAGAGCACACCACGTCATCATGTGTCCTGCACTGGAGACAGGTCAATCACAAATGTCTTTTTAACTAACAAATCGTTTCGTGGTCAACTTAACATCTTTTCTGGGATTGTTTTTCTAACAAGTGACAGATTTACAAGGACCAAATGGAAAAAGGAACAAAAGTGGTAAGAAAAAGTCCTTTAAAAGGATCTTAAATAAATTTTTCATTTACAAACACATTTGTTGTATTTCAGTCTTTTAAAATGTGTATTCTGGGGGAGGGGTATATAATGTGTGGGTATGTGTAAGCATGTTTGTGTGTGTGTGTATTTTGGTATTTATACACTATATTAGTATTTCTATATGACAAAAGAGCTGTTTATAGGCAAGGTTACTTGAAATTCTCCATTTTAATATCCTGCCTTCAGTTACTTACAACAGTGCGAAACTTATAACTATTTAATCTGATTTTTTTCCATGCTACAGCTAATTTATGTGTTTATTCCCTTTGCTTACTTTCAGTACAAGCTGAAAGCATTCGGCTCTTTTGGAGAATGAGAGAGCAAGAAGTTATTAACCTGCTAAAATTACTTAGCTAGGTAGGTAGTCTCACTTTGGAGTAGATAAATTTAGTTTGGATGGGACCATCCTGATGGTAGAGCTAGGACTTTTTCCCTCTCTTTATAAATCTGCCCAAGTTTGTCTAGATGAAAAACCTCTGAAGAAATCTCCCTTTATGTGTATTCTGCATGGTTCCATTAGAGCTTAGCTGGTGCGTCATCATTGAGCACATCTCATGTTTTTACTGCTTGGCCTCTTTATAACCCATCCTAAAAAGTTCTTTTCTATCCTGCAGTTGCAGAGGCTGAGCAGGAAACTCCTTGCAAAGGTGCTGTGGTGTTGACCTGGACAGGAGTGCAGTGAGAACCAAAAAGAGTTGGGTGTGGACAAGTTGAAGACACCACTGTAGAAGGATGAGAGAAGAAGGGTTGGATACCACTAGATTTTTAACCCAACAAGTGGTGTTTAATTCCTGGAGCAGACTTATTATCTGCAACAGGAAGAAGATAGGTTTTAGAAGTTTTTGCTGGGAGTTAAAGACAAAAAGTCTCTCCTTTGGTTCCAAGCCATATAGGAACAGATCCGAATCCTGGAAATGGTTTAAGTTAGGCCTATGAGGTTTCACATGATGAAAATTCAGAGGGATTCCATTTTATTGTTTTTGTTTCAATTATATTTTGCATTTCATAATCTTTGGAATAAAGATCTCAAAAGCAAAGATGTAACATTATTAGACAGAAAAGACACTGTAGTGATTGATCACTTGCTCTGAGACTGACAAAAGCAAATGATCTATCTTCAAATGTCTCATGCGAGGAGTGTCCAGCAAGAATAAGGAAAAACCAATATATCTGTAAAAAACTAGGAGCTGATATGGAACTGCTTGTGCTGTACTCTCCCAGGCTTAGGAAAGGGGGAACTTGGAGTGGTAGAAAATGGCTGATATAATTTGATTTGTCTACTCTAGCACAGCAAAGGCTGAAAAGACTATGATTGTTTTCTATAAATTCATGAAACAGATAAACAGAAGGGAAAACAGCTATATTTAAGCTAAAGAGAATAATGCTGGCATAAGAACAAATGGACATAAACCAAGCATACATAAATTCTGGCTGGAAATTAGAAAGAAAAAAAAAATCATTTGCCAGGATCAAAGGAATAAACTTTTGGAGTAGCCTCCCAGTAGGAGTATTAAGGAGAAGAAACCTCACATATCTATCTACAGAGCTTGGTAAATTTGTATAAATTTTTACACAATGTGGTTGCCCTTGACAGCAGAAGGTTGGACTCTAACTGAGGAGACCCCTTTCAGTCCTATGTCTTTGAATTTTGTGTGGAATTCATTGCATATATGAAATGTATTTGAGAGTACTTGAAGGGACTTTCAGGAGATCCTATGAATCTTCTTGATTTGGACCCAGAGAAACTAATCCAAGCATCTCAGAAAGCAGACAGACAGAGGAAAAGCATCAGTGAGGAGAGGAGAGACAGAAGAGAGAGAGTATCTCATGAGATTATGCCTTCCCAAAGTATCTGTTCCTCTTCTTGACTATTAAGGGAATCCAGGGTGACTAGATGAGATATAAGCATCTATGCTGTAAATACCTGAAGTAGGATAACTGCCACCTGTAATTTCATACTCCACTGTCTTGGCATCTTTCAAGTCTAGAAAGTAAGTTTACCCCTTCCCAGCAAGGAGAGTCATCTCTTGTTCCTAGTGAGATAAATCTCTTCCAAGGAGTCAGAAAGAACTGTTTCCTAATGAGATAAACTCTTCTTCACAGATTCATGAGCATAAAAGTTTACAGATATTAACATTACAAGGTACAGCAAAGTATCAGTGCTGTGAAGATTAAATTGTACCTCTCCTGTGTCACGGGTTTGGTAGGAAAGCAGACAGTTTTCAGAAGTGATAAGAAAAACAACACAATTAAACAGCAGCTATCAGAGGACTCGTAACTTCAGAAAGCTACAAGATAACATGGACCAATATATCTAGGAAAATGGACCTATACGTACTACCATTTCTAAACTGCTTCACTGCATAAAGACTTGACCATCGCTAACACCATTGAGATAGGAACGTACAGTATTCGCCTTTCCACAAACAGTGCACTTCAAAGCACTTGATGAAAAGATGATACAAATAAACTTTATCCTCTCCTTTCCCCCATGCTGGGGAATAAAGGAAAAAGATCATCTTGTCTACAAAGTGCTTCTGAATACCAACACAGCAGGATGGCTTAATCCTCACAGATTTACACCACCATAATCTTGCAGCTCTGATTTCTCATAGCTAGAGTTGCTAATGATCCATTATTCCTGTTTGTGTTTGTTAACTGTATTTGGGTGACTAAGAAAATTAAGTATATGAATACAGCTTTTTGAGTCGGGGTGGGGGGAACCCTTTATGTGAGTTTCCAACTGAAGCACATGAAAGAGCTGCCGAAAGATTATGATAATGTGGGACATTCACAGAGATGTCAGGTCTGACATGCAAGAGAGAGTACAGACCATGGAAGCAATATAAAAAGTGGACTAATTTTGAACTGACAAGAAAAGAGTTAGAGTCAAAGGAGACTTGTCACCAGAGTAAGAAATTATCCTGCCATTTTAAGATTGTTGGCAAAATAATCTGCTCTTAATGATCTGTACAGTTAAGGTCTTCTCTAATTAGTCTAATTATAAACAATGTTCAATGGGATTTTTCTTCAAGCCAAGCCTCATTGCCACTTGAAATTGGACTTAAAAGATAAGGCTATTATCTTTCCTCCATTGTCAGTAGGAAAGCACTGATAGATGTTCTAGTAAGTCCCAATAGACAGAGGTTGAGCTCTGAAACGAGTAGGACATGGCTGAATGCAACACGTGAGAGGATGCAAACACCTGGAGCTTGAGAGAACGACAATCAGTAAGTGACCTGCAGAAGTTCTGTAGGACTGCAGGGGAGGAGCAAGGCATCAGCTGATCCCTGTAAATTATGAGAAACCCAGTAAAGTATCCTGAAAAATACTCAACTCTTAAAGTACCAACATGATATTTTGAGATGGTGGGAATCCAGAAACCCTTAATCAGATGCCTCCTCTAAAACAAAGATTTAAAACTTACCTGCCAGAGCTCCTATTGCTTATAACTGTACAAATGAGGGAAATGGCTGTGGTTAGACCTTGGGCTCTCACTGCTTCTCAGACTTCAGTAGCAGCCCAAAGAAGTCACCTTGCAGTCATCCCTGAATTCAAAAGTTGTTCAGCATCTTTATATTTCAGACTAGCAGTTTATAAGCCTCACTACAGTGTTAATGTGGTTATTTTTTAAGGGAGAGAATAGATAACCAACAATAGAAATTAATTACATTGATGTACCATCAGCTCCAATGGTATTCTGGATGGGGAAGCTCTCTCTAAAATCAGCACCTCTTAATAGTAGGCACCTCTTTTCATTTTAAGCATTAGCAGTGTTAATTAGGCCTTAGTTTAGAAGACTCCAACTGCAGTTAGAGCTTCTTGGTTTAATCATGCTGATGTTTGCTCTTGAAACTTGCCCTTCAATTTAGAAACAATTTGCATCTTCTCTGACTTACTGGTTTATTGTAAAGCTGTAGGAAAGATTCAGCAGTAAATCAGGCTCACCCTTGACAACAGGGGATTACTGGGAAGGGATCTCAACCAGAAAGATGTTAATAATTAAGAAAGCCAAAAGGGTATGAGTAATTTAGTTTTGAAAAACGCACACCATGCAGTTAGCCAAGAAAAAAAACATGTACTTTTAATGTTTTAGCTATTGCTAGTCTTTCCAAAAGAGGCCACGCATGGTAAGAAACAATCTTTTATTCTTAGTATGTTGCTTAACCTGTTACCCCCTGAAGTACTCTCTAAATATAATTAGTCTTTATTCTTGGGCATAAAGGTGAGTCAAAAGGCTACCCAGAGGAAAAATGACAGCTACAGAAGACTTAGTAAGAAAAACTAGACCACTGAATGGGTAAACCAGTACTGAAGGTCCTTGGGCTCAGGCTCTGCAGGTTAATTTCTCATCTTTTCTATCCCCTTGGTGCTTATCTTCTACCTTTTCACCCAACTTTCTCCAATATATGTTGAGATGAAAAGGAGGAGTCCTGGGATTTTGAAATGCAAAACCCTGAGATGTGAAACATTAACAGGACGTTCTGATCGCACTCCCCAGTGATGGTCCATATCTTCCTCTAAGGATGCCGTCACTATTACTTCATAAGGGCACAAGAAGTGACCCTCTTTCCTTGATCTAAGAAGGAGAATATACTTTTTTCTCCTAATTTAAATAAAGTCAAGCATATTTTACTGACGCTAAGCAATGAGAGAAAACTAACTACTACCGAACAATCCACTGATTTATAAACAGGGGTCCAAGGACAGCTACCAGTTGCTGCATTACACTGAAGATGAAAGTCTCATTATTTAAACTGTGGACGTTTCCTCATCATTAATATTAGTTTGTCTGTTTAAAGTTTTTCCCTACTTGTGATTGTACCTGAACCTGCCTTTAAGCCTGAAGGGAAACAAGAGAGAAACATTAGATTTTAAATTCATCCAGAAAAGTGAAGTCAGTAGGGCAACCATGTTTCTTGTCATACCACAAGAGCCCTATATGGCAGAGACTTCATTTTAACTATTCACCAAATATTTTGGCATATCTGTCCTTCTTCATCAGCCTCTCACAACTGCTATTTCTAATTGTTCACAACCTGAAAAGGAGGGTAATGCTATGGAAGAAACTGATTTGTTCAACCTGATTTTTTGGTTTGTTTAACCAGTAAACATATGATGCTGTGTGGTGTCAGCACTGTGTTGCTGTTAATGTCAAATCAGCCATGTAGAAAGATACTTGTGTCCAACTCAATCACATTTATTGTCAGATTGTTGTATTTAACTAGATGTGTGCTATTTCAATATTTTTGGAAAGCTAAGTGCATTGTGGAACTGTCTATTTCTATTTAAAAGTCCCAAATTAATTTAGTTCATTGCTCTGATTAATAAACAACTGAGATTTTGTTTTAGGATAGCAGATTACCTCTATTCTGTAACAGTTCAATTCCTTGTCGTCTTCATTGAAGAAAGACCTGGGTCCTAGACTTGCTTTACATTTGCAAATAGGAACATAGGGTTGGACTTCATTGTAGTTTACATTAATGCAACATCACTAATTTCAATAGACTTTGTGTTTTTATAAGACCAGAGGTTTTGAGGTCATAACGCTTTTGTATTAATTAAAAAAAATAATAATATATCATTACTCAAAGTTCCCATGTAAGACTTTGCAGTCACGGATCAAAACCATGAAGACTCCACACAGAAAGTGCACTCACCTGCTTGTTACAAAACGGATCACAGACATTTAATTAAAACACATCACTGTACAGGGCTCCTGCTGTATTTACAGACACTTTTGCTTCCTCCTGACTTGCCTTACCTGGGTAGGACGGGTGACGATGAGAGGTGATTTGGAGGGGAGGGCAGGGACAAGGGGACGGGTAGGAACACTGATACGATGTTAACACAGGGTTACAGCACTTAGGGAGGTATTTCCTACCTAAATGACTGGAAAGTTCACCGTTCCAGACATTAGGGAGCACTTTGGTGACAATGAGGAAGAGATGCAACCTCAACACAGCATGTTCATGGTGCATTTTTTTAAAAGAAACACAAAGACAATAGGAAAAATAGGAAGGAAGAGCATACCTTTCACTACCTTATCCAGATAGTGAGCTTGGGAGATAAAAGACAGGACATTTAAGGTAGGATTGAATAAGTGCATTGCGGCTTACTACGAGATTGTGCAGGTGCTAGAAAGGCAAAGGAGAGTTCGCTGTGATATGGAAAGAAAAACCTTGATTATGAGGAGAGAAAAAAGGAAGACGGGTGGAGCACAGCCCTCCTCAGTCAAAGAGCTCAAGAAGGCTGTGTTTAGGCATCCAGTAATCTTTGCTCATTAAGATCAGGAAGAGAAACAGGAAAGTTTTATATATATATTTATGCGTTTATATATATATATAGGTATATATA
>NW_009608917.1:0-3702 GCF_000690535.1 Cariama cristata
TATATATATATTTTTTTTTTTTTAGCTATGCGAGTTGTTATAATAGAAGATGTTCCCGTACCTAGCATATTCTTCTCCCTCCTACCCTCCAAGCTGCTTCTACTGTTGGTTTCAAATACAGGATTTGCATTAAACCTGAGATGTAACAGCTTAAGTGCCCTTCCAGCCCCTCTAAAACTCAAGGCTTTGCCCTGGCAGCGGTGATGGCTACCAATTCATTTCATCCTGGAAAGTGAAACTACCTGTTTCTCAGCGTCTCCGACAGCAGAGCTGCTGCGCAGGCTTGCTGCCTTCCAAAGGTTAAGGTCTCGTTCCTGGCCACCTTGTTCTTGCCCCTGACCCCTTCATATTGTACCATCTCTGGTACTTTATGTTCCCTTCCATGGACTGATTCAGGTTACTGAATTTGTGGGAAAACTCCACAGCTCTGCACCGAAGCTTGTATTCTGATTTATCTGCTAATGTGATAGCTTTTTCAGTCGGAAGTGGATGGTCTCCACAACTGTAAGCGGTTTTTGAGACTTTACAAGATGGTGGACTAGGTTGGACCAGTGAAGCTACTGAAACTTTTTTTCCCCCCCTGAAGTGCCAATATTCAAATGATCACATGTATTAAGAAAATACCATGTTCTCAGAAGTTTTCTGAAAGCTTGTTTGCTATTGGCGAGACTTTGAGAATAAAGACCAGACTGTTTAGAAGATGTAATATATGGCATTGAACATTGTTCAAACTCTCAGCCCTTATAGGTACTTTCATAAGGTTTGAGCTTTCTTTGAAAATCTTATCTGATTTGTCTCTCTTTATAATTTTCAAAATAATATATTGTTATTTTAAAAATAGTCTACTATGTCAAGTTCAATATGCAAGATAAAATGGTAAATTATCCCTGAAGACATAACTGTGGCTTACTAACGTCATCAGTCTGTTGTGAGCCATTAAATAGCATGGTGACCACAAAATTTGCGAACATAAACCTGTGAAATGTGTCTTTTTGAGGAAGCCAGCATAAAAATATCCTTTAATACACTTTAAGGTGTGAGTTTTATTGCTTGATTTCAAAGGCTTTTGTGTCAACAGATATTTGAGTTGCTTTCCAAGAGAAGATATAGCATTACACTTCCCTAAGTAGATTTTTAATAAATGCTGATTAAATCATTTATACTTGGGAAGTTTCAAGTAACAATTGCGTTATACATTTTGAAAATGGATTAAAATGAACCACTTGCTGATGATAAGAAAAATATCACAAACTTGATCCTTTTCTGTTTACCTGAAATAGAATAGTTTCTGATATTTGATTATTACTGTATTATAAGAATACAAAGTTTGAGAGCAGCAGACAAATGTAGAGAGAGGATCTCTTTGATTTTTATTAATAAACACAACCATTTATGTTAGAACCAGAACTGTTTTTTTCAGAATCTAGTTCTTGCTGATAATTTAAAACGACCAAAAAAACTCCCACTTTATCATTTTAAATATGATAGTATTTTTGTACATTTCCCAGTTAATACTTATGGTTTGCTTGGGGGAGGGGGGGAAATTACTTTTTTTTTGATAGGTTTCTTTATTTTTTGGGAGGGAGCCAAATGCATTATTGAAGTTATCCAGTCCTCCCTGGAAGACCAGTTTGCCTGACTAATTGCTGAGGTTGAGGGTTTTTTAATGTCTTGGAGTCAAACTTGAAGGGAAGAGAGAGTAGACTGGGAACAGACTTGCTGAGTCTTATTTAACTTGACATTGGCTTTGTGATCCAGGCTGTTCTTCCAGGGCAGCGTGGTAAGTCATAGGCTTGCGGTGTGTGCTGTTAATTACTCAGCACAGGGAACAGTACAGCTGTGCAGTGGCTGAAGACCAAAATACAGTTCTCAGCTGTTACAGGTTTAATCAGTTTTCTCATACAGGGTATCATGCATTCTCTTCCTACTGTTATTTGTTAGAGGTTTGATTCCGCTCTCCCCGCCACCCACCATGCACAGAAGAGTTAGTATAGATCTAAAATAGTAATTTAAGTGTGCATACTAATTCCTGTTGTAGGACTACATAGCAGTTGATAGTATATAAATTTTATATGTCAGTCATCTTGATATCACAAGTGTCTTTGGAGTACCTTCTTCAGCACTTTGGAAGGCAATCCACCTAAAGTCCAACTGCTTAGTTGCACGTTGAAGATCCCCGTTGCTTTAATTGTATAGCTATTGTGATTGATTTCCTATTTTGTCAGGCCTTCACAACACTCTGTTTGCCTACTCATGCAACATAACAGAGACCAATCTGTTCCCTTGCTATCTGTAAATTTGTTAAACCTCCTGGCAAGCCTAAAGTATCATTCTGTGTGGTGAGGGCTCTCAAGAGGGACCCTGTTGATCCAGTAAATATTAGTGGCTCTACTGACTTATGTGGCAGAAGTCTGTTGTGTGAAGATGAAAAGCTCCAACTGCGTTCTTTAGTAACAGCTGATGAAACTCGACTTTTCCTTTTTTTGACAACCATGTGGATCATTAACACAGACAAACGAAATTTAAATACTTAAGTAGTAAGGACTGAGATGAGTTGAGAAATTCCAGAAGGTTATTCCAGATACCATGCTTCATAATCTCCAAAGTTCATAATTAGCAGTACTTGAACTGGTCTAGATTTGTTAGCCAGTAGTTGAGATGCAAGTCTGAAACTTTTGGTTCCATTTATGGAACCAAAAGAACTTGAAAATGGAACTAGAATAATGGAACTAGAACTTGAAAATATATTTGTAGAAATGAAGGTAAGAGGGACTATTGTCATGAGGGATTGAAAGAGAACAGCAAGAGAAAAGGAGACGCCAAAAGCTCCAGGGAGCTGGAACACACTGGCGGTATCATGAAAAAAAGTTAAAGGTAGAGTTGATATGTGTATGCAAACAGTTGGACTCCAGGAAAAAGAAGAACAATATTTCTTCTTAGCTAGCGATGTCTTTAATCGTACGTTCTTTTGTCCTGGTAAAGAAGCAGATGGTGAAATCCTGTGGTTTGAGGGATACTTTATGGCCACGAAAGGTGGAATTTTGAAAGATGCGGGTTTTTTGTGACAGAATCTTTGAACAGGCTGGAAGTTCGTCCCAATTGCAATAGGTGCTTGAGGAGAGTAGAGATTGGTGATTGTATTTGTGGAGATTTGATGTCTGGCTCTGACTGCCTGTAGAAGTGACTCATAGCAGCCTGAAAATATCGGAAAATGTGGTTAGGGTAAATGGACTTGCAAGTAGGAGAGTAACAACAAGCACAGAAACGCTTGGAAGAGACAGCAGAACCATCTGGAAGGCTCTGTGGAGAGCATGGCGCAGCAAAGATAAAATGTGGAAAAAACACTTAGCCTATATGATGTGCAATGTTTGGAGAAAAACGCTTTAGCAGCTGCCAGCGATACAACCCTTTTTCAAGAGAGCGAAGCTGAGATCAGAAAGCGAGCGTGAGATTGCGGCACGGGAGGTTGCTGGTCTCCAGCAAGGAGCTCTGCAGCGGTGCTGTCTCTGTAAAACTCGACAGTGAGTAGCCATGTGGAGGAGACACAGACAGACTAATAGCAAAAGGTAAACTGGGTGCTGCTAGTAAATACTGTATTTAAAAAGGTAGAAACCTACAATTTCCCACAGTATACCTAGTTAGCCTATGTGAACAGTTTATCTTGAGTTTTTGTGCATACCTTGTGCATCTTTTTTTCATGAA
>NW_009608917.1:3727-54679 GCF_000690535.1 Cariama cristata
ATTATGCCAGGAAAGTGTACCTCCAATCCTTCCCAATAGCCCACAGCTTCTGATTTTGGGAAGGTGAATTGATGCATAAAGTGTTGAGTAGAGATATATGTAACAGTTTCTAGGGGATGGCTATCCTGAAAAATTTGAGAGAGAACTCTCTTGGTTTATGTATTTTCTCTTATGTAAGCATGTTGTAGTTACTGTGAATAACAGAGCCAATATTTTGATGTAAAAACATGGCTTATCTTGAATATATGAAGGATTCCTGCATTTACCAAAAACTTAAAAGGAAAGTCTGGTAATTACCAGTGCTGCCAACAGGTGAATTTGGACAGAGTATAAAAATGTGCAGAGTTTGTCAAAAGAATAGGTGGAGACAAAGGAAAGAGCCCAAGAATGAAGAATTTCAGAAAAGAGTTCTATTGATGAGGAGTTATCAGTTTTCTTGGAAGAAAAATCGTGGGACCGTGAACATCGTTCCCTATGTCAGTAGTGTCTGTTCCCTGATGAAAGAGAGTAGTAGAAGAATTTTTTCAAACAAATCTGGGTATTACCTTTGGTCTGAACGTTATTTAAATATTTTGGATAATAACCTGAATGTGTGTATTTATACATACTAGAAAGAAAAACATTCTGATGGTGAATTGCTCTTTATATGTCCTAACATAGCTTTATTAAAAAGCTTTCAATCAAAATGTGGTAGGCCTTGTTAGATCAGAGTTTGCAAAATCTCAGAAATTTTAAGTTTGTCCCAGATGATTTCAACTGGATGATGTGTTGAAAAATGGGATTTAATAGTAACTGTGTGGAAGCTGCTATGGTTTCATATTCCTCTCCTCCTTAGCTTGTGGACTGTTCCTAGCGAAGCTTTTTTCCCCTCAAAATGCAGAGCTAGAACTTCTATTTAGCTTCCTGAAGGTGAATGATCAAAATAAATATGAGAAGAATGATTTGACTCCTTCAAAGGCACCATAGGCCTGAGAAACTTGGAAGTTCAGTTTACACCTGTTGATAGGACATACTTTCATAGGTGGCAGTAAGTTTGAAGAACAGAGAAACAGAAGGCAACTGAAGTTGTCTTCTGCGAAAGGATACGTGAAGGTAAAGCCTCTAAAACCCTGTTGGAAACTAGAGATATTCAAGAACCGTACAATAACAGCGACTAGGGTGGAGGCTGAAGAGGCTTTTTGAGACTTGTGTTGAATTTTCTTAAGGAGTTTTGTATGGCATATACTGTTCTAACTCATATGTGTTTTCTAATGTTTTAACATCAGTGGTTTCTTAATGGCATCATAAAAATCTGTTTTCAAGAAAGGAGAGGCAAAGTTAATGCCGTTTTGAAGAAGCAGCAGAGCATTAGGATGAAGTATCTTGGACACACAAACAGTTTTGAGTATATAGACCCACTGTTACTTGTAGTTACAGTAAACCTTTATTGTTATGTTCTGTTTAATATAACAGACACAACACAAATCTTATGTGAACAAGATGTATTTTCCAATAACGCTGTTTTTTCTACTGTGAAATATGCTTGCTTAACGAGCAGGCTGTTCAGTACATTCAGTTCATTTTGTGAACTCTTGACATGTTTACTGCTATTTGAATACTGCTCTGGGGACACTTGGCGTTTATTAGCATTGTCATGGGCATTTCTCTTGAAGCACATCACGAACGCAGTACAAAAAGCTCAAAGCTTGGATGTGAATGAATACTAAGTACTTCTGCAGGTCAGACCGGTGCTGCACACGAGCAAGCTGTTGTACTTCCAACTGAAATGGTATGGTTCTGCTCCTCCTCCTGTGCCAATGCCCACTGGCATTCCCCACGGCTGAAATGCATAGGTGACCGTGTCTTCACCCTGCTAGTAAAGTCGGGGAGTTTTAATCGCTTGCAGCAGTTTAAGCTGTTAGAGAATGCAGTTTCATGTTATGTCTAATCTAGCCTATTTGCATTTACCTTGTACCCGCACTGGCATTACTATGATCCTGCAGTTAAATACTTTAGAAGACTTCAATGTTTTTATTATTGTTGTTGTTGAGGTTTGTTTTCTATTAGATTAGTCCATAAACAGGGTTCCTGTGGGGTTGAACAGGCGCTGGTAGAGAGGAAATGCAGAAATGTGGTTGGAGAGGAAGGTAATGCTTCCTCAGAGGGTATCCATCGAGTGGTTCAGCCGTGTTGTAAAAACCATGGCTGTGTTTTCACTTAACACTTCAGACCAATGTAATTTGACTTTGCTTCAGAAAGGTCTAATCTCCGCCATTCCAAGTGATTAGTTCCTCTCCCTCCTTTTGTGTCATTGCATATTTTGACTGGCATACACTGATCAGGGCTAGACTAATGCTTACTGGGCAGAAAGCCTGGACGTGTTAGGATAGTTCCCACCTGAGACAGAGAGAGAGAGAATCAAATATCTAACCTTATATACGTTGGAAGAATCTTCGTCATGTGTACACAAATTTTCCATATGGGTTTGTTCTTTTAAAAAGTTAATTTAAATTAATTTATTCTTGGGTTGTGGGGCATGGCACAGAAATCAGTGAAGACTTCCCAAACACTTAATATATTTTATTAAGAATACTAACCGTTATGGTGTTTTCTTTTTGAATAAATAATTTTTATTTATTTGTAGGTTTTCACTGCTGCTTCTTAACCTGGAAGAATATTACTTTGAACAACACACAGCTAATCATATTATAAATAAAGGTAGCAGAGATGAAAGGTATGAAACTCTTAGATACATTCATTTACTGGAGTCATTCCAGTGTCATGTATCTCTAACACATACACAACTTTTTTTTTTTATTGTTCCTTTTAGAAAATTCAGAGGCTCTCTAAAAATATGTTCAAAGTCAATCATTTTTGAACCTGATGACAATATTCAACCCATTATCAAGGTAAGCAGTGCAAACTTACAATTTCATGGTAACTTAAGATTCTCTTTAAAAAGCTTTTAAGAAGGAGCATGCATTTTTATAACTTGCCGCAGATACCGCTGAGAGACTGCATTAGTATAAAAGCCCCAGAAGATAATGAAGCAAATAACCCTTTCACACGGTATGTGAATTTGAGTTACTGTATGTATTTAACTCCTTTTAAAGCTGAAATGCCTATCTCTTCAAATATCTTATTTACATTTTAGGGATACATCTGGAGGGATTTCTGTTGTATGTAACCAGGTAAGACCTGCATATAACAGGTATTTTGATGTATAAATGAGTGAGGTTACTTTCTTTAATGGTGTCTTTCTCGAAGCTGGAGTCTTAAGGTTGGGGGGTTAACTGGAAACAGAACTAATTAATGTCAAAACCTTGGCATTAATGGGAAGATGTTGATATTGAAAATTTCAAACTGTTAATGACTTAATGAAGTCATTCATTTGATAAAGTGAACTTTTTGCACTGTGCATTTTGTAATGGAGCTTAGGGCGATTTTAGAATTGAATGAAGAAGGAGAATAGACTGAAATTAAACTGATTATTAATCATCTTTGGTTTGGTCTTGCTATATTGCTTTTTCCTACTTTCTGCAGCGTGTAGTGGTAATGGCAAAGCCATCTTGATCCTTGCAGTTCAGCTTTGTGAAAACATTGAACTGTGCTGTGTGTCCACCAAATAATTTTCATTAGCTGACCTGAAATACTGGGTTCAAGTTTCAATCATCAGTTGTGATTAACTTGGATATGTTCATACCTAATGTTAACCAAGGGAATATACTTCAAGCTTTGATAAATTGCAGCTGATAGGTGTTCCAAAGCTGTGAAAGTTTCCAAAAAATGTTCATGTTTTCATTTTGGGAAAGAACAGAGATCAGGTGGGAAATATCCTTTTAAACATTCTAGCATCTTTGTAAAGTCTGTCTTTAGCAATACCTCAAATAGACAGCCTTGCTCAGTTAAGTACTGCTGCAGTCAAAAATGAACTCAAGCATTTAGTATTATCTAGGCTGGAGAAATTTGTGGATTGTGTTAAAATAATCAGAATATTTAATTTCATCTTGAAACGGCTTCTGTGAAGAGTATTGTGTAGTCAAGGTTTCTTATGTTGGCAGGGTTTTTTTGTGTATTGAGTGTTTTTTAAAAAGGTATTTCTAATTGTTCCATGCGATTGTTCCACCATGCATCATTACTATATGTTCTGAAGAACAAATGATTGTAAAAAATATCTCATAGGAAAGGAGAATTAACTTTTAAAATGGCAAGTGTGGTTAGCACCCCACACTCCCTGCCCCTTCCATGTGTAGCTTGCCAGTCATCCTCCTGTCTCTGGGGAAATGTTCTGAAATAGTTGGGTGCCATGATAAACGCTGGTATTTTGTATAAAAGGCATAGGGACTTTTGAGTGTGAAGTACTTGCTAGATGTCCTTATGACAAATCATGATCTAATTAGAAATATTTTTTCTAAGTAGAATTTCTACCTTGTAGGAAACTGCACGTAGTGAATAATTGGAACATCTTAAAACATCTTTGCCTTTTCAGGCTCAAAAAAAATTGTTAATGCGTAGCTGGATAAGAAGCTTTGCTTTATGTAACAGGCAACTTAAAAACTAACAGCTATAAAATACAGCAAATGGGAATAATAATTAGAGATTATTTCAGTATTTTTTTCTCAAGATAAAATTGGGGGGAAATCCTCCAAAATAGGAAATGAATACAGTATGCTAAAAGACTTTTTGCTCTGCTGACTTTTTTTTTTTTTTAAACTTGTATTGTCTACTTTTTCATGGAATTTGGGGCGCTTGGTGTAGAAAAATGTTTAATTATCCTGCAGAAGAGCAATCTGAGTGTAAAGCAGGTGTCTCTTACTCGATTCGTATTCTCCTACGGCCTGATTCAGGTCTGTACATGCTCATGTCAGATGAAAGGCACTAATTGCCATTATTTTTTAATGAAGCACTTTAGGCGTGCTGAGCTTGTAAGCTTGTAAGCATACCACTCTCTTTCTTCTAGCTGGACGGTGCTGTGAGTGGTCGTGTGGTGAAGGCCGGCTCTGTTGTCAGCCGGTGGGAAGTGGGAAGGCTGTATGTGCCAGCCAGAAGGTTTCTGGCTAGAGAATGGTGCAGCATCTGTTCTTGGAGGTTTAATATTTGCTCTTGGTTTGAGGCTGCTGCCACGATGCCTTGGAGTGTAGCACCACAGGTCTGCGAACTGTGGGAAGCAAACTGAGGCACTGGAAATGGCCCTTTGATCATCCAAGGCTCTTGGGCCATGGAGTAGAAGACGGTTGGTAGTGCAGTCCAGTGTGTTTTGTGCAGTTCAGAACCAATCCTGAGTCTTACACTCGGGCCTGAGATTTGGCAAGCCTTCCCTACAAACAGAGCAAAGCCATGACTTATTTTTGGCTTGTCTTCTTTCAGACAGCAGATAGTAAGATTGTATCTACAAACCAATGTGCTAGCAGTCAAGCCTTTCTATAGGAGTTGTGAGATTGTTCTGAAGAAGGAGAGTAGTTTCATGTGGATTTTGGGGAGAGAAGATTAAATGTGAGAATAGCATCAGACAAACAAAACTGCTCAAAAACATCCTGTTGGATAGCAGAGGAGATATGGTGTTCACAGTGGTTGGAACTGGAAGCGAAATGTTTGGCAGTGGAAGAAGGGCTTCATTTGGGAAGGTTTACACAGTGGTTTATGTTGTGAGTTGCCTATGTAGGGTAATTCCCATCAGGACAGAACCCTAAGGGCATGAGCTACCAGAAGAAAAGAGAGAATGGGATTAGACTGATGGCTGTGCATATTGGCTTTAATGTTGCAACTCCTTGGAGGTCATATGATGAGAATAAAACCCCATTAATAAACTACGTAAGTGGTAAGCCTCTGAACTAAATTGGACACTTGCCCCTCTTGCAGTTAGCTGCTATAAAAGGTCACTGTTTTTCTGCAGTTTATCTGGGGTAGCTAAAGCAGGATTTTGCAACCCAGTGTTTTGCTTAAACAGTATTCTTAGCTTTGTCTTTATCAGTAGTCCTGATTTAGTTTATTTTTTTAAGGACTGAAACTGTAACAACTCTTACTCTTTCAGGTTTTTCTTATTAAAGAAAGAAACATTATTGCACCCTATAAAACAGTAAGAGTAAGTATGTATTTTTTCACTATTCTTACCAAACTAATGTTTTGCAAGAATTTATGTTCTTATTTCTGAAAGAGTAAGATAATTATCATTTGAGGAATATGACAATAAATCTTAAAAAAAAAAAGAGTAATCATGCATATTGATAAAGCAAGTGTCTGAACTTTTCCATAATGGGTTTGTGATATTTTCTTGGAGGACATCCTGCAGACTTGACACTTGCTGTTTACCTTGATGTGCAGCTCTGTGGGCTCAACAGCCAGAGCTGTCAGCTGGCTGCTAGTATTCAGTGGACACTGCATCCTGGCTAAGTGGCTTCCCCTCAGCTCTGCTCACACCTGAGATCAGAGATTGCTAATTGATATTTCTCAGCTGAGTGCTTCACAGTTCAAAGGAATGGCAGATCAGGCTGCTCACAGCACAAATCAGAGTTTACTTGTGGTTGTTTTTTGCTGATGGGCTGAGTCTGCTCTGATCCTAAGCCTAGAGGCTTCAAGACATAGAAGGGTTTTTCACCTGGAATGCAAGGTGGGTTAAGACACAAACACAAAATGAAAATGCAGAATCATTAAACACCATATTTGCCCAAGAATTGAAACAGATTTATATTTTTCAACATATTTGTTCAAGTAAGAAATTTCAAAAATGATGGAGTCCATAAATTCGCATTACTGTAATGAACAGCAAAGGGGCAAGAGCTGTTCTCTGTTCTCTCAACAACTGCTTTGCGTTGGTTTTGTGACTAGGTCTGTCTCTAAACTAGGATTTTTTCATTTTTTTTGTTTGCTTCATGCTGTTATTTCTTCCTGTGTTGAACTTGTTTTCTCTTCTGGTCCTTCTATTTTCTGTTTTGCCTCCATATGCAAGATTTATTAAGTATCATACAAATATCTTATCACATTGCCAACACAGTGAAAAAGAAAATAATCAAAAGGGCCGTTTGGAACACTTTTCACTTTATTTTCTCCTAAGTCAAGATCATTTGTACCTAAAACATTCCTGACAGTAAACCATTACAATTTACTTCACCAAAGCACAGCTATGTTTCTGCATATTAAACCAAGAAATCTAGTTTGTCTTCAATCATTTCAGAATTTTTCCAGTTGCTGCTAAATATCTTGAATTGTTGCCAGTTCCAGATGTGTAGCTGAGTGCTGGAATTTGGTACTACATTTTATTTTCCATGTCTTGCATTGATTGTTTCAGATCAATTACAAAATACCGAGCTATTGTCTTTGTATATGACTGGAGAGCTACAGAGAACTGCTCACAAAAGCTTTTATGTTGCTACCTTGCTATAAGCAATCCTTGTAGACCATCCACTAGGATTTCTGAGAGCAGTTCTTTCCCTGTTGAAGGAAAATGGTGCCCTGGGTGAAATGTTACAAGGCTTTTATCTAAATTGCTACTGAATTTCTTGTCTCCCTTTTACTCCAGCTCCATTTGCTTCCTGAAGCATGCTTTCCTCTTGGATTGCTGTCAGTTCAGCTCAGATCACATACATTACGCTGAAGATCATCTAGATTTCCATGTCTTCTTTTTTTCAGTTTTATATTAATTCAATTGTATCCACTGATCAGTGTCTTGATGCAGTCTTACTGATTTTTATTTTTAATTATTTTTTTTTTTTAAATCTAGCCTGAGAAGTTACAAAACCCTACATAAATATGTTGATACAGTTTTATACTACATTCAGAGGTCATCAAGGGATCCCACCACCTTTGCCGAATATGAGTTATGTGTGAGAGTTAGTATCAGTTGATCCATGTACATACTTTTAATATACTTAAGTCAAAACCAGAAATATGTGCTATGAAATGACACTTAAGAAAGCTAGGAAAACTTTGTAAGGGAAAAACTGAATATGCCACGTATGCTGGGGGATGTGTTAGTGAGGTTTTTATAAATGACTAGTCAGAACAGGTTGTGATTGCGTTTGGGATCTTTTCACCTAAAAACTATTTATGTAGAGGAGAACGATAACTTTTATAGCTTAGTCTTTAAAGATTTGATGGGCTGCTATCTTTAGTCTAAAAGATATACAGTAGCTGTTTAAAGGTAAGATGTACTTTACTAGTTTTATATTTACATGTGTTTACCTGATATTAAAATAGAGCAGGCACTAGTTCTACATTTACGGATGTTTACACTATATTAATTTGTTCACTTCAAAGCTATTACGTTGCATTGTATTAAATAACGGACTAAATACTGCACAAAGAGCTTACCACAGGGAAGGTATATTTTTTAAGAGAAAAAAAAAATCGGGCTTAACATCTGCCTTTGGAATGTTTCAGGTATACTGCAACCTTTGGTAGCATACTTTGACCAGGTTTTAGACTATTTTGATGTTAGTTTTAATTTTTTTTTCACTGAGCTTTCTTTTAAACTCACTTGTAGTAAATGTAATTTTGGTTTTAGGGTAGAGCAGAACACTTATTCCAACTGGATGTGGCTGGGAAACTAGGAGATGTTGTGCAAACTCTACATCAGGTATGTGGTTATTTGATATTACTACACACTTCACAGCATCTTTTTTGATATTTAATGGGGAGCTTTCTTTAAATATTTATTCTCAAGGTGAAATTCTTGGAGTATCTATTTTTAAAATGTAGCACAGTTGAACACCTAGTTCTGACAGCTGTCATAAGCTACCCATATTAACTTTTACTATGCAGGGAGGTACTACACAGACAAAGTAATAACATGACAGTAGCAATGAACAAACATGTCCTACTTTGAAAAGAAATAATAATAGATCTTTTAGTACTCTGTCACCAAGAATGCTAAAGCCCCTCCAGTTCCTATTGGCTTCTGAGCTGTGTGGGAGATCTCTGTGCTATTTCACTTAAAGCTCGTTGCTCTTTAGCTTTACAGGGCTTCCTGTCTAGATAAGATGGGAGATCAAGCTGCCATGGTAAGTATCTGGTTATTTCTGATATCACTGTTTAATAATAAAATTCTAATTGCATTTGAATCATAGACCATATTAACTTTTTTTTTCCCCCTCTACATTAGATAACTGCTATATTGCAATCGCGCTTGGCTAGAACTTCATTTGATAAAAACAGGTATCTTTCTAATCACTTTCTACTGGGAAATTATTTTTGGCTTGTTGGTTGATTAGTCTACTGCATCAATACTTAATAGGTGCTTGTTTGGGGCAGCATAAGCTCTCTAATTTAGAGTGTTATGTTTTTTGTATTCTGAACCATCTGGAATGGAGAATGGGAAATTCTGTGTGGTGAAGCTGAACATGTTACTTTTTTATCTCTCCAAACTATTCCATTTATCTGTGAATTTGTTGCAAATTGGGCATCAATATATGCCAAATAAAGCTCTGCATAGAGAAGTCAACTAGCTTACTGCTCTGAGACTGGTGCAGAATGTAGCAACTTGCCTTTCTGGAGTGCCTGTTAAAGTAGACGTCTCAACAAAGAACTTTCTTCGTGCCTGAAATAGGCACAGTGAAGTCCTCATTCTGATGTCCCAAGGTTATAAGCTAACCTAAAACCTTTGTAAGAATTTAAGGGTAGCTCTACCTAAGTAAGAACTGGAGGTAAACTTACTCCTTTTCTTCACTTGTAGATTTCAAAGCATTTCTGAAACGCTGCATATGGAATGTAAAGCAGAAATGGTGACACCACTGGTGACTAATCCAGGGCATGTGTGTGTTACTGATGCTAACTTGTACTTCCAGCCTCTTAATGGATATCCTGTAAGTGCCTCATAGATAGTCTTGCATATGATGTGAGCACGCTGCCCCTCTAGCGGACGCTTTCATTTTCCGTATTATTCTTCTTAAAGAATCTCCAAGAAGACTATTTTCAGTTGTAATCAGAAGCTCCTTAGTTTTCCTTTGATCTGTGCTGCTCTGTTGCATTCAGCGTATCTTTACTTCTGAGGCTTTATTCTGTGCTGACTTGCTCAAAGTTGACCTACTGACAAAGCACAAAATGTCCTTTGCTCATTCTCTATTAATATTTAAAGATCACTTTTTGTAACATTTCATTTAATACAAATTTTTAAATCTTTATCTGTGATGCTGTTCCTACTTAGTGAGAGCCTTATATACATTTAGTTTATATTGGAAGATCTTAGCTGGGTTTTCTATTAAACTAATAATTTCTTTCTCTAGAGGAAGACTATGCATGTTGCAGACAGATTGCTGCTTTGGAACTTTGTCACAGAAATGGCAGCAGTAGTCTTAGCAGGCCACTGACACGCTAGAAGTGTGTCCAGACAAGGAATTGCAATTTCATTTCCCTCCACGAGGTGGCAACCTTGGCAAACCGTTGGCCCAGCAGCCCAACGGCTTCCTTATTTTTACCCTAGTTTATTGTGTTCTGCTGCTTTCTTGCATGATTATTGTAACTGGCAACAGACGCGGTGATAATAAACTACTCTTTATTTATTCTTACACTGCTTTGCTACTCGGGCAAGAACCAACAGCAAAGACAAGCTTCCTCTTTTTAACAGAACTGCTTAGCACCACTGTTCCACTGCTAAAATGACATGGATGGGTATTGTTTTCATATCACTAGTATCTCTAGTCAAGAGAAACTTCAGATTGACTGGAGAGGTTAATGTAGAAGAACATTTACCTTCTAGAACATCTCCATCTTTTCTTCCCCCTCCCTCACCCCCCACAGAAACCAGTAGTACAAATAACTCTGCAAAACGTGCGTCGCATCTATAAAAGAAGACATGGGCTAATGCCGCTGGTAAGCTAAAATTTTTCTTTTTTCTTAAAAAAAAGTCTTGCCATATATATTGTTTTTTTAAATGACCAGCTGAAACTGTGTGTGTCATTATGTAAAAGCTACATGTTTTTAAAAACTCTGGATGAAGTAGTGAATAGCACTCAAAGATCCTTTCTGGTTTTTAAGTGGTTTAGTTCCCTGTGTTGTCAAAAAGATGAAAACAGGAAGAGTGAACTCTGTCAAGGATGAAAAAACTCTTTCATAAGCAGTCAGCTTAAGGGAAGGGAGAGGGTAGTACCTCCAGGGAGCAATTCATTCCATTTATCTCAAACACCTATCTTGAGATAGAATGAATTGCTCTCTCATGGTGTATTTTTCTCTCTGGATTGATTCATGGAGGGAGCTTGATCGCTGGCTCAGACTGAAACTAATGTGGAGTGATGAGTCCTGTACATGCCAGAGGGGTGATGAGTGCTGCGGTGGAACCTCAGTTGTATGCTTTCAGTGTTGGCACTGAAATTTCAGTCTCGAACAAAATTTTTGTCTCAAAACACATTTAAACTAGACATTTAACTCTTTGTCTGACTCCATTCACTTAGAACAAAAAAGTATATGACTTGTTCTTAATCAATCCACACAGAGCCAATATATGGACAACTATAAAGCTACTTGCTCAGTTGGGTTGCACTGAATGCTTTTCTGATTGGGAATAGGAAAGATCAGAATGTTAGACTTTGTGGGCAAAACTGCTACCCAATTTAAAGTCTGAAGTTTTAGATATTGGGAACTGGAATATTCTGTTAAAACACAAATATTACAGCTTGTCAGTAACTCTTCTTGTTTACTTACCCCCCCCCCCCTTTAACTTTGAAGGGACTTGAAGTATTTTGCACAGAAAATGATCTATGTTCTGATATCTACTTGAAATTCTACAACTATGAAGATCGAGATGAGCTCTATTTCCTTATTGCAACATATATAGGTTTGTGGTGTTTATTTATTAATATAGTCCATAGTACCTTGTGAGGGGAAATTCATCTGGGTTTTGATTTGTGGGAAGAATGAGAAGAATAAACGGATGTATTATCCCTAAGAATTTTGGATAGGAGTAAGCAAAGTTCAGAATGAATGTTGCGAAATTGCATATATTCTCTTTGTGTTTGAAGAGTTGAGTACGAAAGCTGAGATATCATTATTAAGGTGAAACTAATTCTTTTGATTTGCAACTTGATATGCACTGTTGTTTAACACCCCCCCAAAAAAAACCCAAAACAACAAAACAAACGAACAAATGAAACAAACAAACACGCCCCACAAAACACCTTATTTTCAAAGCAAGGGGTAAATAAGATTCACTCAGCTAAATTGTGTTTTGCTGAAAGGATATAGACTGACTTGTTGGTGGATCCTCCTGGCCCCCAGTTAAGTCCAAGTAAAAATCCTATTGAGAAAGTTCCTGTAATGGGGGGTTTCCAGTGCACATATAAATACCTGAGCTTTCCTCAGTCTTAGCAGTGGTTGATGAAAACTACCAGTCTGAAACAGTTACATTCTCATTTCTGTTAATTCTTGTATGCATTAATTCCTAGCAAGTGCTACATACCTTTTGCAGATCATAAACAGAAACTTTCTAAAAGGCCAGCACGTGTCCTCAGAAAAACAGGAGAAAAAGCTAATAGTTTTTCTGTAACACTACTACAACTGAAACATTGAAGCTCATGTTTACTGCCAATGTTGAAAGTGTTTATGTAAATTTTGTACTATTTTGTTATTGTACCAGAGCTCTAGTTCTGGTTTTAATCACTTTGCCTAAGTATCAGTTGACACTTTCCCACTTCACAAGGCAAAGTGGAAAGGCCACAAAGGAACCATCACTTCCACTGAGAATCATTTTAGTCTTTTAGGTTTTCCGTTTGAGAAGGAAATAGATTCTGGCCTGATTTTCTCTGTTACTGAAATAACTGGATGCTGTTACCCTGCTTCAGACTTTGTTTTCTGGATAACTTTCAAAAATGAAATTTCAAGGTGCAGATGAAGATGATGTTGGAGCTTAGAAACAAAAAAAAGGCTGAGCCCTTTCTCTAAAGGTGTTTGTAGCACCTCAGTAGCTGTCTCTGACAGCAGAAGATCCTCTCTTTGAAAGTGCTAACCCTTTTTACTTGTAGAATTTGAAGTAGCAAGGTGAAGGGAGGCTTGGAATATGTTTTTTTCCAGCCTACGCTGAGCTAAAATAGAGGCCTGCCGTATCCTAATCTGAATTCCTTTCCTTCTAGTTAATAATTGTAGTGATGATATTTTAATAATTTGATGTTCCATAGAAATTCTAGTTCTTTAGATTTGTGTTGGAGCCTTCAGCAGCAAATGGTGGTAGAAGGTATTTAAAGACTTTTAAGTTGGAGGAAGTGCAGCCTGTAACACAGATGCAGTAGAACAAGCATGCAGAAGTGTACTGAGTAATGTTTTGTACGGCAAGGATGTGGTTTCACTGTGATTACTTGATGACTGGATGGTTTCTTGCCGTCGTGCCATGGTTGCAGTCCTTCAGTTCTGCTATTTCAGGCACTTGCCAAAGTGCTGTAAACAGAATCAGTGGAAGGAACAATTTTTAAAAAACCAAAACAAAAAACAACAAAAAAAAAACCTTGCAAAACTACCCCTGCCTGCCCCATTTCTCTTGATAAATCTGCCACACACAGGACAAGCTAAGATAACGAAGAAAACTCTTGATTTCATTCTGTCCCTTCACCTTAAAATGAAATTAAATATTCCCAAGTCATTTTGTTGTCCAGCAGCATACCTTTGTATTATAGCTATTGAGTAGAGAATAGTGCAGTTTGAATTTCTTGAGCCCCTGCCTGATGCTTCAAGCAGTTTCAGTGGTTCGGAAACTGAATCCTATTTATGCACATATCTGACTTCTTTCCACAAGTCATTGTTAGTGGGCATCCTTAGTTTTCCAGTAGGAAAATAGATTTAATTTTTTCCTTGACTCTAGGAGAGCTACTTCTAGAAATTTGAAGTCTTAAAGGTTCCCTAATTGCCAAGAGAGCTGTTCATGGTCTGCAAATATTTTTCTATACTTCTGTAAATGTTGGAATTCTTTCCCATCCATTCTTTGTTTTTGTTTGGTTTCAGCATTCCTTCTGCATGATTTTTTTAGATGCAATTTATGTCTGTTTGAACAGATCTTAAAAAAAAATGTAGAAAGTATGGTAGCTATTGAAACATCAAGTTACCACTTAATTCTGACTTGTTCTTTTAAACTGTGCCCTTAATTATTTTGTAGTACCTTGCATAATGTTAACCACAGTATAATTGGGGGGTGAAACTCCAAACCTCAAAACTCTTAATGTTTTCTTTTATTTTAGAAAATCATGTTACCGAGCATACAGCTGAAAGTTATATGTTGCAATGGCAGCGAGGACATATATCAAATTACCAGTATCTTCTTCATCTCAACAATCTGGCTGACAGAAGCTGCAACGATCTCTCCCAGTATCCTGTATTTCCCTGGATCGTAGCAGACTACTCTAGTTCAGTATTAGGTATGTATATACAAAAAGGCACGTTAGTGCATCATGTCCAACCTGAAATGTCTCGGGGGGGAGAGGGGAAGGATGTTCACGTTGCATAAAGTTCATGTTACATCAAAATGAACCTGCCATTAGTCATCTTGGATGTTTTCTTGTGTACTTGCCCCTCTTCTGGAGTTTAGTGGACAAAATACCTCACTTTATTCTATTAACTATTTCACGCTTCATGTACAGAGTATGTATCAATTATCCTTGGTCACTTTGAAAATCAGCAGTAATGAGCATTCAAAGACTTTCTGTGATTCTAATAACTGCAAAAGGACCAGTAAAATGGCTTTTTATGGAACAAGTTGGATGCATTGAAATATATAGAATTGAGGTGTTCTTTACAATTCTTAACATTGCAAGCTGAAAGGAAGAGGCTGACGAGGCTTTTGCCTAAATAGGCTCCTTGATTAAGGGTCTTAGTGCAGTTTGTGTGGAAGTTTGTCCTTTGAGGATTGTGTCCCTCTACAAGGAGCAGAGTAGGGAAATCTCCTGGTATTCATCAGCACCCACTCAAACATTTCAATCTGATTGTTTGGTGGGACTTAGCTGTAGCCTGACAGAATAGTTAATGAGTAGGAAGAAGATGATACCAGGTGCTTTTGTGCCTCAGGTAGCAGGACCTGTATTGACTAGGCGATGCTAGTTGCAGCAGCATGTACGTGAACTACTATTTATTAAGTAAGAGGTATGAGATTATGTCTGCTTGGAAGGAAGAAGATGAATAGCCTTTTACATTAAGACTTTATTCTTACGCAGTTAGGGAGCAGAGAAAATTACTGGAGGGGTTCTGTGTTGTTTCTTGTTCGTTTTGTTGCTGTTTGGGTTCTGTTTGTGTTTTTTTTTCTTTTGTTTTTAAATATTGATTAGAGGACATTCCTGCCTAGTAGAATGCGTGCAATCTAACTGTGTTGTTTTAGATCTGACAAAGCCTGAAACATTCCGTGACCTTAGTAAACCAATTGGTGCCCTGAATAAGGAAAGGCTGGATAGACTATTGGTATGTATATCTTGGCTTTTATGTGCTGCACATTTTGAGCCTTGTTCATATTGGTAATAAAAGAAGCTTTGTCAAGCAAGCTTTGGGAATTATGTAGATATCTAAAACTAACTATAAACCTTATCAGAAGCAAACTTACCTATAAACATACCCTATTTATTTTCAGCTTGATTTCATCGGTACTGATTTTGTAAAATTGTTTGAATCTGTTTCCTCTTTCTTACTACCATTTCATACATATATGCTTTTAAATGTTTTACCTCACTTTTAAAATAAAATCCTCAAATCCGTTTAATTATTGTAACTGCATTTGTATGGCAGGGACTGAGATACTATAAACATATATGGAAATATAAAGCTTCAAGACCAATGGATTTAAATGTGTAATGTAGAATATGTGTATGACTTAAACAAGACCAAATAGTAGAAATCTCAAGTACTTCCATTTAAGAAAAATGCTGAATTTGAGGGAGAGTACTTCAAACGGAGGAAATCTGGATCCATGGAGACCAGAGCACCAACTTGAAATTTCCACATGCAGATAATGGTGCACAAACTTCTTCCATTTCTCAAAGTAGGCAGGCTTTCTCTTCATAAGCAGTCAAACACATAGTCACAGGCTTAGAAGGTCCTCAGTTTCTTGGCTTTTAATTCTTTGTATAAAATCATTGTCTCCTATGGTAAGTTAATTATTCCAAAATTATTTACAGAACATAACTATATTTAATGTTTTGGAACCTTTATTAGTTCTTAATGAAGCATTAGGAAAAAGTATTGCCAGACTAACTGCATTATATTGACAAAAAAGATTAAATATTTCAAAATCATAAAGCATCCTAAAGTTGTGGAAGGTAAGAATACCATCAAAATTATGTTTTCAATAACAGTAAATAAAGTTTCCTTTCCAAGATCTGACTGCTTCCTCAAACTGTTAGCTGCCTTATGCTTACTGCAGTAAAAGTCATTTTATTTAGATTATGATAGGTTTTAGGGATAATGCATAGGAGCTTCAGACAGGAGGGAATATTCCAGGTTGTATTAAGTCAGTATGTTCTTCCATACTCTTATTAAACTTCGTGTGAAAGATAAAAAGGAAGTATTTGTTTGCACTCCTTTGAAGTTAAGTCACTGCAGTTACGTGTGAAAGTGAGGGGAAAAAAGCTGAAAACCTGATAATTCTAGGTGATAAGTTATAACAACTTTTTTTCCTTATTGTTTTACTGATCTGATTAGAACTGCATTGTTATTAGGGTTTGTTTTATCGTTAGAAAAAAAAATTGAGAGTGGTCCTAATCTGTCTTTTAAAAAAAAAAAAAGCGTATATGTGTTCAAATTGAAGGAAAGCTGGAGTACTGATTTTAAACAGACCTCTCTTTCTTCCTCCTGTGTTGCAGACACGTTATCAGGAAATGCCAGAGCCTAAGTTCATGTATGGGAGCCATTATTCATCTCCGGGTTATGTTTTGTTTTATCTCGTTAGAGTTGGTAAGATAGCTTTTACATGCTGTCTGAGCAGACAGTTACCTCCAAAGCAGACGAGGTTTGGAGCCAGCCGATGATTTTTTTCTTTCTCCTTAGCTCCAGAATACATGCTCTGTCTGCAGAATGGAAAGTTTGATCACGCTGACAGAACCTTCAACAGGTTTGTTTACACTTTATCTATAACTAGGTTAATTTTGTTTTCAAATATGCATGGAGGGAGCATGAAGCCTTAAAAAAATATTTTTTTAACACATATGTGATTGATGTGTGTTATCTAGTCTTGCAGAAACCTGGAAAAACTGTTTGGATGGTGCAACAGATTTCAAAGAGGTAAATGGCTGGAAAATGGTTCAAGTCCTTCTTGGTATCTCCGCTAAGCTTTCTGTTCTTAGATGTCTCCTATTGATCTGACAGTTTTGATGTGGAGGTGGGGTGTGTTTGGTTTTTTGTTTTGTTGTTTGTGGGTTTTAGTTGTGTGGGGGATTTTTAAGACTGTTGACTGCATTTTATGAATCCTTTAACGTTTCTAACTTCTTCCTTCTCTGTAATTCCATGATTGCTTGTCTGTGTCTGCTTTCTGGCTTTTACTTTAACAGAAGTGTCATTGTGAATGTTATTGGAATAAGTGGGAATTACCAGAGTGGATTGAGGCTGAAAAGATGCAATTTTATGTATTGTCTGCTGGAATCTTGTAAGGATTTGGCTGTATTACAACAGTACATCTGGAGAGGTTAAACTACAGAAGTTTTGTCTTAGTTTTTTTAGCCTTATAGAAACTATAACTTGTAGAATGTGTTGAGAATGATTAACTGTCAGATAGAGGGTGCTGTTAAATAATGTTTCTTTGATAAAGGAGTTTAATATAGTGATACTTCTTTAAAAAAAAAAGTCTATAGTTAATGGTTAGCTATGATGGTCTTTAAATAATTGACTTAAATGATGACAAAAGTTTCAGAGGTTGAGTTTTAGTCTAGGTTTTTGTCTTGACTGTTACTTGATGTCTTAAAAATGAGAAGGTAGCTGTGCAATGAGAGTTCTGAAGAGATTCTTAGATATTACGGATTCATGTCACACATTATATGTTAAAAATATTTGTGCCCCTCTGAATAGCTCAGAATTGCCTTGTAGGTAGTCAAGAAGCCTAAAAGTAGTTGGAAGGATAATGGGAGGAAGTTTCCAATGCTTCTTTAATAACAGAGAAGAAAGTCTGGAAAAATTACTACCCCACTTCAGGGCTTGACATATGAACTTTGGTAGCTTTAAATTTTTACTGACAGTATTCTACTGAAGTGATCAAAGCTAAGCTAATCTCAAAACTTCCATTTTTATTTTTTTCTTCCAGTTGATTCCAGAATTTTATGAAAATGATTCTAGTTTTCTAGTAAACAGTTTGAAGTTGGACTTGGGAAAAAGGCAGGGTGGAAAGATGGTTGAAGATGTAGAGCTTCCCCCTTGGGCATCAGGTAATAATAGTCAAAATTCTTGTATTATGAATTAATTCAAGACTATCCAGATTCTTGGGATGGTGGTTCTTCACTCAAAAATGCCCATTCTATCTTATAAAGGAATTTTTGGTTTAATACACTGACGTAATAGTTGCATTTAATTTTTATAGCAAATTTGGGGTTTGGTGTAGGGTATTGTGGTTGGGGTTGTTTTTGTTTTTGTTTTTTTTTTTAGTTTATTTGGTTGCTTATTTAAGAAGGAGGAGGAACAGAGATGAATACCAATACTGAATGGGATATTTTCTCCTTTAATTAACCTTTCTCTTGCCAGGTCCTGATGACTTTCTTCAGAAGAGCCGAGAGGCTTTAGAAAGTCAGTATGTATCAGAACATCTCCATGAATGGATTGACATAATATTTGGCTGCAAGCAGAGAGGAAGTGAAGCAGTTGCAGCTCACAATGGTAAACATACACTTTATAGAAATAGCAAAAAAAAAAGACATGTTTAATTAGGCAGGAATGGTAAATAACAGCGTATCTGTAATGCCTGATTTGTTTTGAGTGTTCGTAACTATGCTTCGAGTGCTTGATCCTTAGAGGAAATGTGGTTCTTGGTTACTGGAAATAGTTCTTATCTGGTAAAATCTATGGCCTTCATGGTGATTTGCATCTTTGAAGATCTGCTTAAGATGTTAGGCAAGAAGATTCTACAGCATGGCTGTCATTTGCTTACACAGCATGGTGTGGCAATGTAATATGGAATTTGTATTTCCCAATTAAAAATGGGAGTCTGTAGGGTCTCCACCCACACAGGTATTTAACTTTCCTACACTGTAACTGCAGTGTGAGAATTTCAATGCAATTTTTCCCTCTCCGCCCTGCAGGTGGCTAGGTTTGTCCTTATGCACGTATATACTACTGCAGTAGTATATATTCTTTTTACTGTACATGTGGAAAGTTTCACTGTTTGCAATCTTATTCTGAGCATGTATGTAGCCATTGTAAATGCTTACAAAAGGGGATGTTATTATGTGATTGCTATGTTGATGTGTTTAATTTATCTAGACCTAATAGTAATACCAATATTCAGCAGCCTGCTATTTAGCTATGTGTGTTGCTACCCAATAAGGAAATGTCCTCTTGTTAAAGGAAGATTAGCAGATCAGATTTTTAGGTGGTTTATTCCAGAAGTCCTGGTCCTTTTGAAGGATTAAGAGTAACAGATAATGTTGAGATAGTTTGCGTTTAACAAGATAGAGTAAGTTTAAAAAGAAAACCTTCCTACAACAGTAGGGAGGGAAGGAATAAGCAACCCTTCATCTTGGTAGTCAGTGCTTTCTACTTCCAGGGTAAGATAATGTTATTTGTTTTGTGGTGGGGTTTTGTTTGTTTGTTTTCTCCTGGGGTGGTGGTGGTGGGGTTTTTTTTAATACACCTCCCCACGTGTCCCTAAATCATGATTGGCTATATTTTAGGTTTGCAGGGTCTGGCATCCAATCATACTGTGACCATAAGCGTCAATTACAATGTGCCAGAGGCTTTGAATATGGTAAATCAGCATTTAAATTATGGCACCTGTATTTTTACCTCTCAAATGCAAGCACTTTTTATGCACAATGTGCTGCTGCTGCTGCTGCAATGGGGATTTTTATTACTGCAATGAATTCCAGACACTTGAGTAGATAAGAGAGACAAGAGGGATCTGTGTATGAATGAACTTATGTCAAAAGATAAGTATTCTTGTGCAGAGACCCCAAAGTAATTCGCTGTGTAACTGCTGTCTTCATAGCGAATGAACAGCGAATAGGCAGGCCTTTATGATCATTCTTTACTACATTTTTTTACCTGTCTAGAAAATAACCAGAGATCCAGTTATGCAACTATGCTTTTTTTTCTTTCTTTCTTTATTGGGGGTTGGGGGAGGTATTTAATGAAGCTTAAATAAGTCATCCTTCCTTTATGAAAAGACTGATTTCTTCTGAAACTTTCTCTGAGTCTCTTGGAAATCCTAAACCTTTTTTCAGGTAAGAAACCCAGAATTAAAACACAAGATCTGAAACTCTATAGCCTGCTGAAATAGCTACTATAAAAAAAAAAAGTTGTATTTTTTACTCAGTTTGGTTATATTTAAGCAACTAATCTGTGCAAGACAGAGAAGATGAGCCTTGTATATCTACGTTGTACAAATAAACTTTTTTCCCTCCCCCTCAGTGTTTCACCCATTGACTTATGAAGGAGGAGTGGATTTAAACAGGTAACAAGAATCCGAATGATTTTGTTAAAGCATTTAGCCAAATTTCTCAGTATCCATCCAGGTTTTCTGCTGGCTGTAAAAGTGCTCTGTACATGAATGGTGTAGCTCTTCCATTTTATACTCCCAAATATACAGAGAACCAGCATCAGGTTCTCAGTTTTATCATGCATTGAAAGATTGTTACCTGAACATTTCTTCAGTCTGGTTGTCGTGGTTTAACCCCCGCCAGCAGCTAAGTACCACACAGCCACTTGCTCACACTCCCCCAACCCCCCCACTTTGTGCGATGGAGAGGAGAATTGGAAAAAGGTAAAACCGGTGAGTTGAGACAAGAACAGTTTAATAATTGAAACAAAATCAAATATAATAGTAACAACAATAATAACAATGAAAAGGGAGATAACAAAGAGAGAGAGAGGAATAAAACCCCAGACAGACAAGCGATGCACAGTGCAATTGCTCACCCCCGGCTGACCGATGCCCATCCCATCCCTGAGCAGCGATCGGCCCCTCCCAGCCAACTCCCCCAGTTTCCATACTGGCCATGCCGTTCTATGGTATGGAATATCCCTTTGGGTGGTTGGGGTCAGCTCTCCTGGCCGTGCTCCCTCCCGGCTCCTTGTGCCCCTCCTCGCTGGCAGAGCATGGGAACTGAAAAGTCCTGGACTGAGGGTAAGCCCTGCTCAGCAACAACTAAACCAGCAGTGCGGTATCGACGTTATTCTCACACTAAATCCAAAAACACAGCACTGTACCAGCTCCTAGGAAGAAAATGAACTATCCCAGCTGAAACCAGGACACTGGCTTTTGTAAAATTGCTTTATTGTTTTTAATTGATGAGCATATTGTCACTGTACATAAACAAAATTATGAAGCTGTCATATGACTGTCCATCACAACTGTGGTAAATCAGTTTTGTAAGAATTTGTGATGGCCCATGGTGCTGTAGTAACTGCAGATGCAAGCCCATGCCTTCAGGGGAGGGGAAGAAAAAAAAAAGCCTGCTTGGCTTAATTAAATATCTTGGTTTTGTACAGTATTATGGACCCCAATGAAAAAGTAGCTCTGCTAACACAAATCTTGGAGTTTGGACAGACGCCAAAACAGTTGTTTACAATTCCTCATCCTCGAAGGATAATACCGAAGTTGAAAAGCTTGTCTCGAACATCTAGTCACAGTGTTTCCATTACTGAGTCTCCAGGTAAATGTTTAACAGATAAACTGACTATGTAACGGATTTGTAATTTTGAGACGTTCTGTATCTTTCTCCCACAGGATCTCATTATACAACTCTCTTGACCGCTTTCCCTGTAAGCTAACTCAAAATAAATCCATGAACTAATTCTTAAAGAAAAACTGGCAAGACCAGTTTTAAATTTGAAAATACAGGTGTTGTCCTGCATTTTGCCTTCTATTCCAGTGGTCTCCTTTGGGACTGTTCAGTCTCTGCTTTTGAAGCTCTGAGAGCGCTATTGTCCTTGTCCTTTTATGACACTTCAAAATCAAACTGATACGACAGCAGCTTCAATGACCATACCTGCAGGCATTCTAAATGATGTAAAGAGTTGTTCAGTTTTTGAACAGGGGTGTCTGTGGGGTGATCGATTGCTTGGTCTGAATAAAACCTAAGAACTTAAATTAAGCATCCAAAGTTGTGGGGTTTTTTTTCCATGACTTCAGTGAAAATCTGTAAAGAAACTACTTTGTTTTCACTATGTAATGTAAGGACAATGTTGATCAAATAACTTTCTTAGATGTGGCGCTTCAAGACATGGTTTAGTGGGCATGGTGACATCAGGTATACAGTTGGACTTGATGATCTTTGAGGTCTCTTCCAACCATATTGATTCTATGATTCTAAGAGCAGTGTATGTAATGCCATTGCAGGCTTCTGTTCAACGTGGAACTTACACCATTTCTCTGAAACTAAGATGCCATGGTCCTCCTCATATGTATAGTGGTCTAACTATAAATTGGGCTGAATCTGTAGCCCAGGTGTCCCATGGAAAGGTTTTTCTCAGTTGAGTGTCTTCAATTCACTTAGCATTTGATGGCTTTCATTTTTAAGCAGAGAAATGAAGATGAGCGCTACTTAGCCTGGCAACCTGTAGCATCAAATGGCAAGAGTGGCTTTGAAAGCTGTATAAGGTGGTAATAATGTTCATGTATGTTAAATAGATATGGTGGTATGCTGCCCAAGTTATTAATTCACAGAGCAACAGATCCTGTTGAGTTTGGCCTTTTTATAGTAATTGACATCTAATTGTTTCAATTTTGTTCTGTTTTTCTATCCCTTAATTTTTGCAACAGTGCAGTGAAATGAAGTTGTGACATTCCTAACAGAATGCAATAGAATAATAAAAGCACGTGCAGTATTGTAGCAGTAGATGGCTTTCCTGGTACTTTTCCATTTGGAAAGCTCTTGACATCTCAGTGGAACACCAAAACATCTCTGCAGAAAAGTTGTGGAATTTTTTTTTTTCATTTTGGAACTGTATTCTGTAAAGTCTCCAGTTTAAAAGCCCTGGGTTTGGGAGAAAAATTGTGCTTTTGACTGTGTAAGCTTATGCATTCAGGAGGACATTTGGAAAAAAGTTAGTGATCTTGTCGCTCTCTGCATTGGCCAAAAATTCTTATTCCTGGAGCTCTGCATGATTTCTGTACTTTCATATTTATGTTTGCAACTTCAACTACGTAGTTATTTGAAATCTATCTTTTTATCTTCTATTTGTGATGAAACTTTTATTGTGGCATTTTATTGCAGTTTCTCCAAATGAAGAATCATTTGAAGATTTGACAGAAGAAAGTATAACACTTGCTTGGAACAATATTGCCAAACTGAAATTAGATGAGCAATATAAAATTCACAAAGAGTAGGTACTATTCTTTTCTCCTCACAGTCAAAATTGTTCCATTTCATTCGGGGGGGGGAGGGGGTGTGTGTGTATCTGTGTGTCAATCTGAACGATGGGTTAGGGCATAAGGTAAATACTTTTCTTTGTGAGACAGCTCATTGATTTGATTATACAAGATGAGTTTGAGTATATGGTGGGTTATCAATCCAGAAAAGGTACTTGTCAGCTTGATTTTGGTTTTTTGTTTGTTCCTTATGCAGATCTAGAGCTAAATTCATTATCGTTTTATTACCTGAAGCAGATATTGATTACCCTTCTCTAAAACTGTGACAGCAGAAGCCAGATAAAGACTTTCATTTATTTATTTATAACCCCAGGAGGACCTAACTTTTTCATCCCATTTGATTTGAAAAGTTAAACCACTGAAGTTCAACTGCTGTACCCCTCGCAGTTTGCCAAGTCTCCAGCTGTAGGTTTTCAGTTAATCCAGGTACCAAACTACTGTTCTGATGGATTCCTAGGGAGCCATGAGTCAGCAGGGGTACTTTAGGTGAACTTTCAAAATACCTAACAGTGAACAACAGCAGCTATATTTTAAAGAACAGATTTTCCTTTTGGCCCCATCCCTTGTCCTAGTGGCTGGACTAGTCAGAGGATTTCCTACTACCTTGAGTGCACTACTTACTTGGTGACTGTAACTCAATCTAGAAAAGAAACATTCTCTTGTCCAGAAAAGAAGGTAGTATTTGTAGTGAGAAAGGGCCTCTGTTACCAGATTGTTAGCAAAATCTTGAACCTGAAAAGAAATTTGAATTTCAGCTTCTGATTTTTTTTTTTTTTTTTTTTTTCCCCCCCTCTTTCTTTCTTTCTCTCTGACTGCTGAGAGAAAAATAGAAGCAGATCTGTATAACAGAATTTTGGCTATGCTTTGTAACAACTAACTCTCTGACATAAGCTATATGTCTAAATTTCTAGACTGTAGTAGCTTTGCCAATGTCAAATTTGAGGAGAAAAGACATGAAAGTTCTGATTTCTGACACTTGAGGTATTCAGTATCTGCTTGTAGGCAGGTTCTTGACTCTTTGTAGCTAATCCCAAATTGGAAAGACTGAATGTAAAACTATTTATGCTTTCACATGGGCATGTCCTTTCTGATGAGGATGAAGTTCTTGCAGAACAATATGGGGAACATGTACTGGTGTTTCACATATTATATCAAGGTATATTTTTGTCTGTAGGCATGTAACACACCACTGTACTGATTTTAATTTCTTAGCTCTTACAGAGATCAAATAACAAATTTCAGCTGTAGTCAATTTACAGTATGGTGGTTAAGTTTCAAAACCTATGAAATCACCTATAAGCTTACTTGTATTAAACAGGGCAATTACTGGAATAGCAGTCACTTGCAATGGCTCTTCTGTTTTCACTACGTCCCAGGGTGAGTATTATTGCAGAGGTATTTACTAGAACCTGTCGAGTAAATGCAGGTTAATGTTTTGTGAACAAAATAGCATGAAACTCTGAAATGTAGTTAAGATTGAATGCCATGAATGTCTTCACTGAAGCCAAAATGAAGACAACATTAGATAGGATATTTCTGGAATCACTGAGTTCTGCTTTTGTACAGTCATGAAAGGAGCAACCCTAATCATCTGCCAAATGCAAGATTCTTGTTTTCACTTCATGCTCAATTCCTCCTTAGTCTTTAAGGGAATTTCAGTATTCATATGTGGAAGGCTACTTCTGTTTGGCTTTTGGATTGTTACCTTTGCAAGTTACCTATTATAGAAATCAAGTTAAATGTATCTTTTCTCCAATTAAATAGCTTAAGTACATGAATTGGTTTAGTTTTAGATTACTGTGACTCAAGGATTTTAATATTATCTATATCTAGGCTTGGGAAGGTGGTAATTTCTCCCTTTAGATACCAGAGTTCTCTTAGAGTTTGGGCATGGGAGAGTCCATCTGTAACTGGTGCAAAACAGGCGAGGTCCAGGCCGAAGTCACAAACTTTCATAAAGAGTTTCTCAAAGGCTATGAGAAACCTACACCTGCTTTTCATATTAAGATACTTGACTATTCAATCAGGAGCAAAATTACTAGCTTCTGTAATATAAACCAGTCCTTTTATCTTTTGTCTATTTTGTCCATTATCCCCAGATTCAACTTTGAAGATGTTTTCCAAAGAATCAAAAACAATCCAGAGAAGTGTGTCCTTTTCAAACATGGTAAGTTGTTGTCAAAATAAGAATGAGATCATTGGGAATCTTATCAAAACTACTTGGAGAAATGGCTCTCAGCATACATCAATGCCTCTTTTCTTCCTCTGTCTACTCAATTGTATTGTGTGTGAATAATTTAGCGGAGTGAATTGAGACTCTGTCAGGCCTTCAGGGAGACAGAGCACATTCTGCGAGCAGGGGAAGGGAGCATTAAATGGTTGCGCGTTACTTCTGTGCTAGCTCTGCTCTGAGTTGTCGTGCTATCCAGGGAAGGGCTTGCAGTAGGCAGTCTGACATAAGCAGGAGTCTTCCTGAACAACCTTGAGCTGCCGTTGGGACCAGGATCACAAAGCTTAAATTCCACCCATGTGCTCACATCCAGCATTGCCTTGCTGCTCCCAGGTGTTTGAAGGCTGTGAGTTAGCTGGCAGAGGAAAACCAAGCACAGGGAGTAGAATCTATGCTGAGTGAATTTGAGCCATCCTTCCTCTATGAGCAGTGATCTCTGCAACCTCTGAACAACATTTTTCCTCTGCTTCTTAAACAGAACTTGGAAAGAGGTTCTGTGTTTGATTTTTCTGTGCTTGAGCACTGTGGCCAGACCTGGGTTATATTCACTCCCAATTGTCATGTTCAGAGTCCTTTATTGAGGGAAGCCACTAAGATATATCAGCCTTCCCTGTACCCTCATCTTGAGAGGGAACAAAAAAGGCAAATGGGTTGTCCAGGCAGAAGCCACAGCATGCTCTAACAGGTCCCCAGGTAAGTTGCAGGATCAAGACCCTGTGGCCTGCTGTGGCACACACTAGCAGGTGAATCTAGATACGGCAATTCCGAATGCTTCAGCTAAGGCAAACTTAGGAATGTTGCTGCTTGGCACTGTAAAAAGGGAGGTCTTTGCTGAGTCCTAGGACAAAAGTCATTTTTTCATGAGGAGGCCTTGTGTATTCCTCTCTGTAGTTTTAGTGCTGATTGCTTCTAGCATTGCTACAAGGAGTAGTCTTTTTACAGTCCAGCAGCTTACTGTTTCTTAGAACAGATCTAAACTGTGACCAGTAGTAATACTAGTAGAAGCACTGGGCTGATTTTTTTTTATTTTTTTTTTTTTCCTCCTTGCTGCTTCCAGTGATGGCAATGTAACAAAGCAGCTGTCTGTAAAGAATGTCTCTTGTTGAGAATAGTAGGAACTAGATAGTTATGTTTGTTTGAAAGGGCTGAGCTGATAAGTAGCTGTCATGGGGAACAAACATCAAAGGAAACCTTCATTTTTAGTTTCTGTAAGCTGTTTGCATCTGGAATTGACAGTAGGTTAACAAGAGGAAGAGCTGACCCAGTTTCTTCTCAGTAAGGAATTACATACCGTGTCCTTGAAATACCAGCATTTTGAAAAAGGAGATCCATCAGTTATTTGTGTTTCTGAACTTCAGTGCTACCTTTATATTTACCAGGGATTAAGTATTCTTGCTGTTCAGTGTCCAACCTATAAGGTTTTTTTAATTAGCGTTCCTGTAACACCTGTATGCTGTGTATATAGAAGATAAAAATGCTTCTTGTTCTCCAAAAGCATGTTAATGTACTTCTATTTGATTTGGGGTAAGAAATTGAACACTACTCTTTTTTTTTTTTTTTTTCCTTTTTTCTTACAGGCTTTATCATCTTGTCTAATCTTACCAGGAGATACCACTGTCATAAGTTCTTCATGGGACAATCATATGTGTGTATTTACTTCCTATTTTTTTTATAGAATTACATTGAGTGCCTTGGCCATTATGTTTATGGTTTTAGATAATGATAGAGAAATTCATTGTTAAAAGGCAGTGTCTATATTTCTACTTTTATTTCCATCAGATTTCTGTTAGAAACTGTAGAAGAAAAGTTACTTTCATCTATTTAGAAAAAAAAAAAATTACGTTTTCTGAAGATGTAATGCTTTTATAACCTTCTCCCTTTAGATATTTTTATTCCATTGCATTTGGAAGACAGCAAGACATCTTAATGGGACACGATGACGCAGTCAGTAAGATCTGTTGGCACGATGGGCGTTTATATTCTGCATCTTGGGATTCCACTGTGAAGGTTTGTATGTGGGTTTGTTATACTTCAATAACTATTTATAGCTAGCACTTTGTAATATTCAGCTGGCCAAATGCATTAGAGTGGATGTACCTGTTGTACTAGAATAATAGCTTAGCTTGTATCACAGTAAGTTTATTTCTAGAATATCTTCTTCTTTAGCTTTATCTCAACTGTTTCAAAGCTAAAGTGTTACTTTAAAGAAATTTCATTCATTCTAACTTACTCTAAGTGTGGAAGTTTTGGAGGCAAACTGCATTTGTTGGAGGGGCTGCAGTGTTTTGTGACCTTGACTAGTGATTCTCTTTGAGTAGAACAGGCTTCCAAAATGTTTAATAGTTTTGTAGCTTATGTTCTTCACCTAAGTGGACTAGGAACTTGCTAATCTAAACAGCATACCTAGAGTTAGGTGGAAAGATAATTTGGAAGTTAGAGACAGGAAAGAATTTCCCAAAGCCTTCCGTGTAGGGCTTTTTGGTGAGTACACCCTCAGTGCAATGAGGTACCCATACGTAGGTAGGCTTCTGTAAGCTGTCCGGAATGAGCACAGTCCTGTTTAGTATGTGGCTCTGCTTAGGGTAAACGAGTTCAGGGGCCACTTGTTGTTGCTGTATTCTGCCACGTAGGCAAGGCTCACAGTTAACACAAGCAGCCCTCCTTGTAATGTGAGAATGCAGTACTGAAGAAACTCATCCGGGGTTATACTCATGCTTCCTTGAGCAAACTTAAATATCTGTCTCGTAGGTGTGGCACTGTGTTCCTGGAGAGACCTTGAGCAATAAAAAACACCACTTTGAACTGCTCGCGGAGTTAGAACACGATGTTAGCGTAAGTATGTGGTTAGAGATACAGTATCTCAGAATATGAAAATTAATTGCTCATTAAAATCAAAGTCAAGATCTAGTGGTAAAGCAGAAGGATTGGGTTAGGGGCTGAGGGGGTGTGTTTTTTCTGGGAAGTGTGTGTGTAAGGGTTTTTTGTTTCATTTGGGGTTTTTTTTGTCTGATGTGTCCTCTGCTTCCCTGGTTGAAAGGTCCCCTCCTGGAGACTGAAGCAACGGTATAAACAGAGGTTTCTTAATTTGTCCTGCTCAGCTTGTATGCACAAAGGTCAAGGGGGGACATGGAGGACTGAGGTTTTTCTGTTTGCTGCTTTCTTTTTGAAAACAGACTAATGTTTTTCAACTATTTTCATTGTTACAGCTTCTTCTCAATGTATCTTTGCCAAAGGCAAGCAAATGAAAAAGGACTCCTCTGAGTTGTTTATTGCGCTATAAAGTATATTAGCGAATTTGGCTATAAATATATAAACACATTGTGTGCAATGAATCATAAATGTGTAACTGCAAACTTTTATTTATAGCCTCTAATGTCACTGTGGTAGGATATTTAGAATTACTGTGTTTTAAACTTTCTTAATAGTTTTTTAACAGGTTACAGCATAGGCAAATACTGAAACAGTTCTGATAACGCTTAAGGACTGTACCCAAGAGAACAGGAAACAACTGACAGCTAGGAAGTTTTTTTTAAAAGTAAAGAATAATTTTACCCTTAAGGGTAGTATTGCATTTAGATGGAAAGTATGGGTACTAAAAGTAGTCTGAAATCTCAATTTGCATTTCTGATTCTGCAAAGAAAAAAGCATTTTAAAATATTATCAAAGGGACTTATCTTTTTATAGGCAAGATTTTTAACAATTGTAGTTAATTAAGGATGTTGAGAATTAAATGCAAAAACTTTTTGTAAATAAAATATCATCCTATGGATAATGCCTTGCTTTGTGTATGTTTAAAACCTGTCTCAAGATGGCTCACATGAAAGAATAGGAGAATCATGGGATGTTTAACTTCCTAGGTAAATACAATCAACCTTAATGCTGCAAATACTATACTGGCATCTGGAACCAAGGAGGGTACCATTAGTGTTTGGGATGTTACTACAGCAACAGTGTTGCACCAGTTGCCGTGTCATTCTGGGACTGTGTTTGATGCTGCTTTTAGTCCTGGTACGTTGGATTTCAGTTTTTAATATGCACCATTGGGAGTTTCAAAGGGAATCTTATTCCTGATACCGTGTAATATACCCTTGTTATTGGAATTACTGCTCTAAGGGGGATGGTGAGATGTTTTGGATTGACACGCATCTCCATTACAAAGAATTTGTTAATTGTATACAAGACCATACTAGACTCTAGACCAGTGGTCTAGACTCTAAACCATATTGTTATCATTGCTTGGTGAGACACTTAATTTACAGTAAATTGTCTATAAATAAGTAGGTCAGGTAATGTCACATCCAACACGCTGTATTGCAGACTGCTTTGGTAACTAGAACTGAATGTCTAAACATGCTTTTTTGTTGTTGTTTCTTTTGTTTGCCTTTTTTTTTTTTATATACAGACAGCAGACATCTACTCAGCGCAGGAGAGGACTGCTGTTTTAAAGTAATAGATGTACAAACTGGAATGCTTATATCTTCTGTAACCGCTGATGAGCCACAGAGGTAATTCTGAGAACATACAGGTTATGAAGCTGCGTCAACTTGGTTAACTGTGGAGATGCTTGATGGCTGGTGATAGCAGAATGGAAAGAGCAGTAATATTGGCAACTTTGTTTTATTGAATTACTTTTGAAAGTGCAAAGGCCGACATCCTGGCATGTTGTGTGCATTATGATCGAGCTTTCCAAATTGGGACAAAACTAAACAAGTATCTAAGTAAATAACTCATGGTTTGTTTTGGTGGTGTGTGTGTTTGGTTTTTTTCCCAACAACTTTAATGTCCATAAAAGATGATGGGAGCTGTAGCTAACCAGCTTTTCCAGCAGCTGAACTACTGAAATTTCTAACACAGAGACAGTTCTCCTAATTGAATCATCTCTGTCAATAATCTTGATTTTTTTTTTGTTGTGGTTTGGTTTGGGGTTTGGGTTTTTTTGTGTGTGTGGCTTTTTGTTGTGGCGGGGTTTTTTTGCAATGTTTCCTTTTTGTTTTAATAATCTAAGAAAAGATTGGCTATTATAATTAAAGAGCGATCACTTTTCACAAATGAAAATGCATGCAGTTCTTCTTGGTTTATCAGGTAAATAGATGGAATGCTTACTCAGTTACTGGAGTAAAAATATTGCAGCCATACATGGAGTACACTTGTTGGTTTCTTGTGTGTGTGTGTATATATTGGTTTTTTTCTTCAGTTATTTCCCTGAAAGTCTTTGCACTTCAAGTGATTGTTTCGGGAACATGAAGTGACAGAAGTGAAAGTGGAGGTTCATGAGAGCGCTTGGGTACCATACACGTGTACAGCTGACTGGGTCCTCTTCTGTTACGGGAATACATTTCATCCTTCTGCCAGGAGAAGGTCTGGCTGGGTCTAGGGCAGTCAGAGAAGCAAGTTTGGGTCATGACCCTTTAAAATAATTTGGGAATAACCTTTCTAGAAGACTGTGTTAAAGGGTAGAGTTTCTTTCAGTTTTGTACCTCCATTTTCAATTCTTTTTGGCTTAGTTTGGAAATGTTCAGCTGTCATACAAAAGCTTGAAGTGAACTGATTTCAGACTTACTTGCAGGTGCTTCAGATGGGATGGAAATACCATCTTATCGGGAGGTCAGTCTGGTGAATTACTGATTTGGGACCTTCTTGGAGGAAAAGTTACTGAAAGAATCAAAGGACATACAGGTATGCCTGAACTATTCCTATGCTCAAATTGAATGGAAGATTCCTATTTTCCAGCTCTGTTACTACTGAAAAGTTTGAGAGTCATCTGCCCATCAGTGGGCTGTTCTCGATGATAGTGTTATCTGAGACCCCAGAACTAAAAGTAGGTCCACATAAGCCTCCTAGGAAGTTTACTAACAATGGAGGAATATTGCTGCTTACAAGACACACCAAAGGTAAAGGACTTGGGATTTTTTGTAATTCACTCAACATGACAAAAGTCCACATTTTCTACCTCGTAGCCCTAATAAAGTGTAGTATAGACTGCACCGTATACTTTGTCAAAGTCAGTCCAGACTGCGAGTCTAACAACAAATGAAGGAAAGTTCACTAGAGAAATTGTTTTGGATGGGGATTTATAGGCTTCTTAAATGTGTATCTGTGTAGTCTTCAGTGCATTAGCAACCAGGATGTGTGAAGGAGAAAAACACTCTCAATTTTATTGTTTGCTTTTTAACAAACCTGCCTTCATGAACAGGTATTTCAAACTTCCCTACTATAAGCTTGTACTCTGGAACTTGACCTGCACAGAGATCATTCTGTAGCTAGGGGAATCTCTAGAGGTGGGCTTCTAGGCATATGCTGGAAGATGTGAATGCACTTTTAATATGAGAAGTCCAAATGGCAGAGTGAAAAAATCTGTCTTTCTAGAGAAACCTCCTCCCCATAGCCCCATGAATCCTCTTGCCAGCGTGCCATCAGCATTCTACCCTACAACTGGCGTTGTCCCTCTAGAACCCAAAGGCAGCTGAGGCAAAGCAGCATGAGATCATTGCTGTGAGTAACAGCAGCCACCTCGAAGCCTGCTAAAATTCTTACGGTGTCAACGTGATCCAGATTAATGATCAGATGATCCTAAACTCTCTTAAAAAGATCTGTTCCATTATTTCAACTACCGCTTGTATTTGAATTTGGATTTACTTGTTTGTTTGGGTTTGTGGTTTATGTTTGGTTTTTTTTTTTCCCCCCAGGTGCTGTAATGTCCATGTGGATGAATGAACAGTGCAACAGCGTTATTACAGGAGGGGAAGATAAACAAATCGTGTTCTGGAAACTGCAGTACTAAGTGCCTTTCCCTCCAGACATTTAAATGAACTCTTATTTTAAACCAAACCTTTTAAAGGAACTTAACTGTGTGCAATGATGGCTGCTGAAGTTCAACCAGATAGGAAGCTTTGTTCAACTACCACTTTCTAGGTTATGGTGACTTCACTGAGAGCTCTTAACTTCCAGAGTGTATGCATTTGTTTTTCATGGACTATCATCCTGAAAATGCTTGTCTAAAATGATATCGGAGATGAAATTAAAGACCTATTTTTCTGTAATTAAAGAGCTCTTAACTTGCAGTCATTGTTTGATTTACGTAGAAAGCATCATGGCTTGCTGTTTGAACTGGTTTCAAAAGAAGCAGCATTTGCATTCTTAAGTCTTCAAGGATGCCTGCAGCTTACTGCCATGTCTCGTGACACAGTGCATGATGTACTGCTTGTGTAGTCAACCTTTCTTCCTAGTGATGGCACATACGATGGTAAATACTGCATTGAACACTAAGGCAGCTGTAGTTCTGAGCAGTGGTCAGCCTACTCCACTATCTAGTCTTCAACTGGGGCTATTTGCAAGGGTGTAGAGAAGAATAAGAACATATTCTATATTGCTTTTTCCTACTTTTTTTTTTTCCTAAAAACAGCACTAATGTATTAGCCTGAAAGGAAGGCAAGCTGATAAAACTGATCCCCTAACAGAGAACAGTTACACATACATATAATGTGTTAACATAAATCTTCCCCTAATAATGTGCCCAACATTTAGAGCGTGAGACTATTACTACTGCCTTTCATCACTTCTATTGCTAACCTCCTTTTAATAATCTTCATGTTTTGTTTGGTGTTCTCAGCCTCTTTCAACTTATGTCATCTATGAGATGGAATTTAAATACAGCTCCTGGGTTTATCCAGTCCCTTGTTGTCTTAACCCAGTGACAAAGCCGTGTTGCACTAGGCTTACCTTCTCTGTAGGACTTGGGGATATGATTTCCTGCAAGGAGCTGTTCTGAAGTTAAAGACTTGAAATAGTCTTTAAATGGCTTATTACAGCATGAAGCAGTTGTGACATTGCCCCAGGATCAATATTGATTTCTCTGATGGTGTTCTTTACTGCTAGTATTTACTCAGATGCCCTGTCAATGTGTCCAGGACAAGTATTCTTCTAAAATGCATTCAGTCAGGCCTTTATAGCTGTCCTGCCCCGGGTTTGACACCAAACACCTATCTCAGGGCACAGCTCGCTCTTTAGCATTGTGAAGCAATTCTTTTAGGGTTAGGGGATGTTTTTTCATTCCCCCAATTTTTTTATCATGCTGGAGTTTGAACTTATTTTTCAATACAGTAATAATGGCATGATGTTAAATCAAACTGGTACTTTACCTGTTCTACTTACTTGGCAACTGAATTTTTATGTAATCAAGAAGTGTGTGTGGTGAAGGCAAAAGATGAAGCCATGTCATGCAAGCCAGCTGCTTCATTTCTAAAGTAGCCTTAGCTTTTTAGAGGAGGGGCAGGGGGAAATCAAGTTAACCCTGTTACTAGGTTTTATCATCAGTATGGTGGCTTTGTGGGGTTTTTTTGTTTTTAAAATCAGCTATGTGCAAGGAATTGCAGCTAGACCACTATTTTCATGCAGCTTCACTCCAAGTTCATCTGTGTACATACATTCAACCATAGCTTACTCTTCAATGCAAGCTAGCTCCTGCATGTAAAGAGGAGGGTTTTGATTAGTTCTTTCACTTCTTGTTGCTCTACGCTACAGCTGGAAGGAAAACACTGCAGTTCTACCTCTTTCTTATTTCCAATGGCTCTCTCCTGTAGTTACAGCTGTCTGATAACAAAAAAATAAGTGTATTTTTCCTCCTCTGTGGGTATGTTCCTCCAGCCTGTTATTGTCTTGGGTTACTTTTTTTTAAGTTTTAGCTAGACTTGTACTCAGCAAGGCATCCCAAGGTTTAGGTGGCCAAACCCAACTGATCAAGCTGTAATATGGCAACAGGCTTGCTTAAATAAGGAGTTTTAAGGCTTGAATCAGTACAGAGTTGGCCCCTGCCAGATCATTGGCTCAAAGTAAAAAAAACCAACCAAAGAAACAGCATTTCAGTAATATGTTGTTTTGGGCTCCGGGGATTTCCTAGCTAAGCAAACAGGCTTGCTGAGGAACTTTGCGATGACTGCTACAGGGCACAGGTCACACCCCCGTAAGGCTGAACGATACCAAGGCTACACGAAATCACCAGTTACTGCCAGGGAGCGCTTGCCACAGTGGTTCCAGAGACGTATCATTTAGTGACCAAACCATCCAGTTAAAGTGGCTCCCAGGGTGAATTTGGTCACCCCTCCAGCCTGAAGAAGTGTAATGGTTTTCTCTCAGTTACCATCACTGAGAAATTCATTTGAGATAGAGGAAGCTACAAGACAGACGACTCCTGACAGGCACAGCTTACACTGCTGCACGTCACAGTACATTACAGAGTAACATCACAGGAAGGAGAGCAGCTCTGCAGCTCACAGCCACAGCCCCCACCACTACTTTTCTTACAAACTGGAAAATTTCCTACAAACTGGAAAAGCTGCAACTTGCTACACATGCTAGTAAGGCACTGGCATGCGAGACTATTCATTGTGGCATGCCAAACTATGAACTGTTTGCTTTTTGTTTTGGTGTGAGCTCTTATAGTCATCTTCTGATGTTTTATTTTACTTAAATGGACAAGTAAGTAAATAATTCAGATACCACCATCCCAGACCAATTCTGGATCCAAGTTCTGAAAGAAAAGCTGAACTGATTCCCCACACCCATCTTACAACAAATACTACCTGTACCAAACTGAAGTTACTTGCTTTGACTTTGGGCTACTGCCCACTATGAGGAAGTTCAGTAATCCTAGATTTCATAGCTGAAACCTGGAACAAAGCATTAAAAAATAAAAAGAATGGAAATGACTCACCGAAACTGGTATTTAACTTCAGATCACTTCACTTACAAAGTCTCAGCTGAACATGCCTGTGACCTATTGTGGCATGGGCTAAGCCCACACCCTACCCCCAAGGTTTCTCTCTCACCCCACAGCAGGATGGTAAGAGAATGAGAAGGGCAAAAGCTAGGAAAATCTGTGGGTTGCAATAAAGGTAAGTTTACTAAGGGAATGAAAAAAAAATTTAAAAAAAGGGAAAAAAGTGTGATGCAGAGGCACTGACTCATCCCATCCCAGCAGCAGACTGATGCCCAGCCAGTCTCCAAGCAAGGATGACTTTGGAAAGACTCCCGCCAAATTACTGCTGAGCATGACGCCAAATGGTGTGGAATTTTTCTCTGGCCACTTTGGGTCAGCAGTCCCAGCCCCAGTTCCTTCTCTTGGCCACCCCCAGCCTACCCGTGGGGGCAGGGGACAGCGCAAGAGGCAAGAAAGGGGCCTTGGCCGGGCAAGTGCTGCTCAGCGACAGCAAAAACCTGGCTGTTTTCAACACTGTTTTAGTCACATCTCAAACACAGCACCACAGCAGCTGCTACAAAGCAAGGTAACTCCACCCCAACCAGCCCAGTACACCCAGCAAGCTGCACACACTTTTATAAAATGGAACCACAACTGTACAATCAGTACATCTTGTAGAACAGCTAGGCTGCCATTCCATGCCTTAAACAAGGTATGGAAAGAATTACGCCTATCTTGTCTAAAGGATCCCGGATCTCCTCTTTTAAAGCATTTCCCCCACCGTAGGCAGTAAGCCGATTGAGAGAGCTGTTTTAAACTGTATTTCCCATCTCATCTTTGTTGTTGGTTGAAACCAACCTCAACAAAACAAGCCTGCCTTGGCTCACCTGAAGTACAAACACACACAGAGTATCTAAACTTTCCGTCATTTATTTGGTTATTTCTGAATCCTTAAGAACATGGTTAAGGCAAGAGATAAGCATATTAGTTACAATTTGTATAACAAGTAATAAAAAGATTTGAGTATCTGTACACTACTTTTATTTAATACGCTTACTTACTGAATGATGCCTTTAGCTATATTCAGCTTAGCTGGCATTCTTGTGTAAACAGTATTTACTAGAACAAAAAAGTTAACTAGTACTAGCCATACTTCTAATATGCTATTTCAAATCTACTCTTGCAAACAGAAAGCAGTAAAAATACTCATTCGTCTTGGACGTACAAAGCACAGCATTGTCCTAGGTAACAACACGTAACTTTGCAAGTGATAGCTGGTTCCTTTAGTTGCAATGGCTTATAGTAGTAGTAAACTAAATAAAAGACCTACGAAAAGAAGTCATAACACAATTGGAATTTCACATTTGTCAAGCATATAAGGCTACAAGTTTTACAGTTTGTGAATAAACGAGATATGTTGAACTGTAACATTCCCAGCCATTATAGATGCAAATGCTTGATGCAGCATATCTTCTCTTAGCCTCCAGAAAGGCTCATGTGCAGAAGAAAGAAATCACTGAGTATAATAGCCCAAGTTTAGTGGAATCATCATGATAGATATGTACACACACATACACGATGCACGTTTAGACTTCAGGAACAGAGTGATCCATCAGGCTTTTCATAATGCTACTTGCCATCCTAAAGAAAAGGAAGAGGCATTCAGTTTTGTAAGAAAGACAACTGTAGAAGAGCACTAAAGCTTCTGATCACTCTGTCTTTGTCACTGCTAGCCCCTGAACACAACTGAAAAGCCGGCCTTTTACTCCGCTGTTTCTGACAACAGATATGTTGCTACAGAAAGCTGCACACATGGAGCAGAAGCCCATGATACTCAGTGTTTTTATTAGTAACTGAGCTGCGTTACCACCATCCGTCAGGATGTGGGCACGTCTGCGAGCAGAGCAGTAGCACAAGTAGGAGGGAGGGAGGGCAGGGAAAGGCAGCTGTTAGACCAAAAACTGTTTTGTAGAAAGAACACACCAAGTGGGGAAAAAAAAAAAAACAACACAAATTTCTAACAACTACAAAAACATATTTCTGCAGGAGAGATTTAGCTATAGAAGGCCACTGCTGCCAAAAGATTAGGAAAAAAAAAAAGCCTCACACAACTCTATCCTGCCAAGAATCATGTTTAGGTCACCAGAATTAGTTGCGCTAGAAACAACATTTTTGTTACAAGGTAGCAAATACCTGTGTTACCCATGAGGTTCCGGGAACTTTCAAGTACAATTACATTTACAAAACAGTTCTCAAAAGGAGAGGCAGCAAAGGAGCACCACTAACACATGAATGGTTGAAAAACAGAACTAAAAGACACCGGTTTGACCAAAACATCAGATTAAGCAAACTTTCAGGCTCCCCCCCCAACTCCCTCTCCAGCCTTCATGTTAAGTCTGTAATTAGGCCTTACCATGAGAACATTTTATTTAACCTACAAAAAAAGTCACTGACAACTTGATTAACACCATGGTTGCTTTGTTTATTACCCACCTCTTTATTATGTACTCATAAATAGTGGAAGGCATGACAGTAATGGTCACTACATTTCCAGCTGTTGCCAAGATGTCTGCAATCTGGGGGTCCTGTTAGTAAAGAAGAAGTCATACGAGTAACATTACTCAAGCTGACAAATAAAGCAGCCATTCAAGAGCTTTTTCTGGACACATTTCATGCAGCTGAAGAGACCCACAACTCCTTGCCTGGAGTATTTCCCCTTCAGAGCAAGTCACTGAGCCTGCAATACCACTTGATAGATGTTTGGTTATCAGTGTCCAGCACAAACCGACTAGAGAAGGGATACAGATGTTACACATGGAATTCCTTCTAGAATTTGACAGGGGCTGGCAGGAGGAAGCTTATTCTTTGTTTTGCCAGCAAAGTTAGACTAAAGATAAAACCTGAGGGTCAGCCTAGGCAGGTAGAAGCCAAGAGGAAGAGAATGAGTTGTCCTGCCTATGGATACAGAACCACAAAGAAGCCTCAAAACATACACCTCTCTCGAATCAGGTTAAGTTACCTCTCATGATTTACTTTCTTATTTTATGAACATTAAACAAGGTATTACGATCCTTTTCCCTCTCCAAAACACAATTACCACACACACAAAAAGCTCACAGCTATCCACACCCACCACATACTACTGATTTTACCTTCAATCCAATTACATTCTGGCCATTAATTTCACAGATGTTGTGCTCTGTAAGGAGTCCGTTTCTTGCAGCAGAACTGTCTTTCACTATTGAGGTTATTTTTCCATTCTTGAAGATGAAACCAACGTGCCCGGTGCTGTCCTTATGCATAGTAATAATTCGTTCAAAAGGCCTGTAAGACATTTAAAATGCAACCCCCTGTTTTCAGTCTACTAAACCACAGCAAAAACCACACGCTATTTCGGCATCTTTGACTTAAAAGGTAATAGTACTCCAAGACTCATACATCATCTACAATGAAAAGTAGTTGGGTTTAACTTCGTTCTGTTAGTATTGTTATATTAACATACACTTGTTTATAAGCCTTACATGTTTTCCCTGTTCTACAAAGACTTCACCATTTGGATTAATAATAATACAAAAACCCCATACAACATCCACCCACCCACCACCACCACACACAAACGTCCATTAAAAATTAAGTTTTCTCTACAAATGTTGTGAGGTAGACAAAATAGTGCAGGCAGTTTTAACAACTGTAAGCAGACTACATGATTCTGGAGTACAAGGTTTCCCCAACAACATTTCTACTGCTTTACAGACAATAAGCCTTTAAATTATGATGTCTTAAAAAGCAAGTAAATGCAAGAACAGGGTGGGAAGTCAGGCACAGAAGTGGTAGCCAGAGCAGGGAATCTACTACCATGGTATTTTGGTTCAATACACAACAGAAGTAGCTGCCCTGACAGAAGCAACGTGCCCTCCACTGCGTCAAACTTGTTTCTTGAACATAAACCAACATAGAGAAAGCTTTGAGATGGATACCTAGTCATATCGCATACCATCTGTATTCTCAGAGCCTACAGACCTTGTGTTCAATCTGACCGACTGTTACTACATACAACTAGCTACAAGCTCATTATTTAATATAATTAAAAATCTATATTGGTTCATCAAGCATACTTTTAGCAAAACCGGCATTAAGCAACAGAGTTCACAAGAAAACTATCACACTAAATAAAAAGGCAAATATATTCATTAATACAGCAAATATTTTGGTACCATTTTTTTTAATGCTTTTTCAATTACTATAAGCAAAAGTCAACTTCCGTCTGGAAAAAAAAAAAAGCAAAGAACTCTTGAATTCAGTTTAAATTTGACTTGTGCAATCACTCATTAGTTTACCTTGAAAAATATTATGCCTCATCATGTCCAGGCAAGCGGGTACGGGAAGTTTACAAGTTAACAACTATTTTGACTGTTCCCCACAAAAGAGAACACTTCTGAGGATCTTTACTACTGAAGTACAGGGCCAAAGAGATTGTTATGCCTGCAGTCCTGCTCAAGCAAGGGGAGACCCAAACCCCACAGAATTACTCCGAGATGGATAACGAGAATCCGTAGCTGCAGTTGGCTTTACCTGTCCCGAATGATCATTGAAATCCGTTCTCCAGAAGCCTGTTTCAGAACTTTATGCGCTTTATCAGAACTCCATCCTGCACAGTTTTCACCATTGATCTGCAGAACTTGGTCCCCAAACCGCAGACCAGCGAGGGATGCTGGAGAGTTTGCCTGAACTAACTGGACAAATATACCCTACAAGAGAGGAAAAAAAAAAAGGTGGGGGAAGGAAGTTCTTCCTTAAAGATGAAGACCAGTGACAGAACACACAGCCCTTTCAAGTTTTCCCCCCCACTCTCTACGTAATAGCAACCAAACAAGCAGAAGGACTTGTTAATTACGTCTCCTCAAGAGGCATTTCTGAAATTTCAGTCTATTTCTAGATATCTTTAAGAGACTGACAGGTAATTAATATTGGAATAAAGTTTGGAAATGGGTAAATCTGTTCTGTCTACATCTCTAGACAAAAAAAAAAAAAAAAGACATAGACATAACATTAAAGCCTTACTCAAGGGGTAAATACTATTCTGTTTGAACAAGAAAACTGAACTACTGGATCAAGACAGACTAGTGGTAAACTTGCGTACATCCTTGTGCATTTAACTAAATTCCTTTGCCAGACATCAGAGTCTATATATAGCTGGAGAAATAGATCAGCAATGCTAGGAACTATGGCAGATTTTTCCTTCTTTCACAACCCCATTAGTTTTCAACTTTGTCAATGATGACTTGCTAGCACCTCAGGTAAAAACCCAAGGTGTTAAAAAACTATTTCCAGTCAAAGTATCCCTAAACACCAGGAAAAGCATATCAAGGCAAACTGCAGATAATACCTGGGGGTGGGGGGTGTATGGTGTGATTTTAAAAAAAAAGCGTAAACTACAACAAAAAGTGAAACATGCTATTCTAAGAAAACCCCAACATTTCCTGGGTTAGAACTATAAAAAACACTTTAACCCTATATGAAACCTTGAGTACCATTTTTGTTTTTAAACATTCAGATTAAATGGCCTTGTCAAAGGGGAAAAAAAAACAAAACAAAACAGAACAAGCAGAGCAGCATCTTCCATGTTGAGAACCAAAAGATACTGAAACAGAGAAGCTCCAGAGCAGGTTTAAGTATCTTCTGGCAGCTATGATCATGCTAAGGGAAACAAAAAAAAAGCCTACTCTGAAATTACTCTTTACATATAGGCAAGACGACAGCCTCACCATGCTTACTTTGCTCACCAGCACCACACTGCACAAAGCTGTAAGAAAGGAGCTACTTCTAAGTCACGGGCAGTTCCTCTGCATTCTGCTGAACTTTAAGTGCTGCCCAGTGTTTACACAAAGATAGAGACAAGAAGTCTTGAACTGCTAACAAGTATCACAGCAGCTCTCCAAGGATATTTTCATGCTCTAAAGTGGAAAAAAAGAGTTACTAGTATTTTTCAGGTGTTATAAAACACATGGAAGTAAATTGCCGCTGTAAATTTAGATCCCAATCCAGACAGTTGGAAGTCTAGTTACTGATCTAATGAAGGATTTTAAAATTCTGATAATGGATAAGCAAACATTATACAGAAGACAATTTTGTGACCGTACAATAACTCCACTACTAATTTAATCCAGCAGTAGGATCTCCAGAGGCAAAAGCAAGCTTCTACACTTACATTGTCAACAGACTTAAGGCGAAGTCCAATTTTGCCATCTTGATCTTTACATAAAATTGCTTCACGGATGCCTTGCTTAATTTCTGCTCTGCGAATTCCAATATCATTTCCAGTCACTGGAGCTACCATGTAATTAGTAGAAGGTCGTGTTACCAGTTGCTGATTAAAACAAAATAGCCAGACAACTTAATTTCAACTTTTTTTAAATAGCTATATGTCAGTTTATATGAAATGATATTTAAAAAACCAAAACACACAAATTAAGTCACAACACCAGCTCTTCCCCAACCCACCCCCCCAACACTGGAAACATACTGCTCAGTTTAAGACCAGATTAAAACAGGTACTGTTACTTAAAAATAATTCATTTATCAGTCAAGTATGGTACTTAAATAGTAGTCGACTCTCTAGAATGCTAGATATACATTTAGTCTTTATACTTTTGCTTTCCAAAACATGCTCGACTGGTACCTACACCCTGTGGCTGAGCAGCTGCTGCCACTGGTAAGCTGCTCTGCACCTCTTCCTCACTGAGGCTCAGGCCCATGTACTGAGAAAGTTCTGGGTACAGTCTGGGGTATAAGCCTAGAGGAGATAAAAAACCCACATCAATACAATCGTTGATTTAAAAGAAGGAGCAGTTACTGCTTTAACACGTACAATTACTTCAACAAGTCTTACGCTATTGTAACATACTTAATTTGAAAATGACAACGGAAGACCCACTTCAATCAGGACTGTTACTCTAGCCCTGTTTAGAAAAGTCACCAGACAAGCAGCACTTTTGAGATGAAGAGCTTACAGAGGACTTTGAGTTTCAGTTACTCCATTCACCCTTTACAGCACAAATAACATCAGACACATGGCGGTAAGTGCCAAAAACAATGTTGTGCTGCAGTCCATGAAGACATGTCCTTGCTCCAAAGCTTTCAGGCAATTAGTGGGGCACTACTCTCTCTCCCACTCCCAACCAGGTATGCTGGAGAACAGAGACACACACGAGTGACCTTCCACCAAGCGCAAGACAGCACTTGCAAGAAGCATCCATGCCAAGGACATTCCAGATGTCAGGCACGGTAAATTTTCCACAGAAGACAGCCTCCTGGCTGTAAGGTCCACAGTGCAGTCTGCTTTAAGAGTCTTCATAAGAAAGCTGCTGTCATTTTCTCATAACTTCAAAATGGAGTGGTTTTAGACGTGCTTCTCAACAAGACAAAACAAAGGTAGCCCTTAAAATATCCAGCAGGAGATTCCACTACACCCAAGAGGAGCAGGGTGCATGGAGCGGCATGAAAGCAAGTTAAATCGACCAGGCTTGTCAGACCTTGAGTCCAATCACTCTGGAAATAAGCTTGATACTGCTCTTGACATTCCACAGATAACTAAACTGGTGCCATTTAACAAGTGGTAGATATGAGAACTCTTAAGAGTCCACCCACCGTTCTCACTGAATCGGTGGGGACAGAAAAGGCAGCTCGGAAAGTGAGGTGGTGGCAAGGGATGGCCTTGGAAGCAAGCATGCTCCGCAGTTCACAAAGCTGCCGTTTCTAGTGTTCATTTATAGGTACATGTATAAAACCAGCTCTTATAAGAATCCACATTTGACCAGAAATGGAAAGTAACTTTTCTGGGAACGAACAAAGGTCATTGCAAGATGAATTCCAGTATAAACAAGAGACTTTTTTGCTCCTTAATACTTTGAGCAGTCATGTTTGCATGCTGCTTCACATGAGAGCTATCTGATCTTATTTCCAGATTGATCGATCAGCTTGTAGTTTCACCAATATTGATTAATAAACTTTTAATGAATGTTTCTTCAATTTTTGCTTGCATTTTCAAGCCCCTAGGATTATACACAACTAACACTGCACAAGAGTTCTACAGCTACTTGATTTTTCTCTTTTGTTCTTCATCGAAGACTACAACACAGGATGCATCTTTGCTGGCTGTATTACATTATCATTCAAAACAGAGACCTCCAAACAGCAGAACACATCCGAAAGCTCTTGATGTTGTACATTCTCCGGCCTCCGCCAGGACAGAGAGATTCCCAGTGGGTTTGGCACATCCTATAGATGGTGTAGGCCTCCCTTTGTTTGGGATGTATTGAGTGATTAATCACTCTTCAGCCATATACAGCTCCTGAGCAATTCATGCATAACCTGATGTCAAAATTATGTTATTTGGCCAGCAGGCACAAAAACTGCAGGAGAATTCAAACTCCAGACAGCAGAAAGAATGTTGCCAAGAAAGGACTGCTGACCCGAAATCAAATATGGTCTAGATAAATATCTATTACAGAAAGCACCTACAAGAGGCAGCTCTCTGAGTAGCTACACAAACTCCTGCCTTCAAGTCATCTTAGACACACCAGTGCCCAGAAGAAAACCTGGAGACAAAGTTATATCCACCAAGCTTTAATACCTGATCCACCAGCATTCTTGACAGCTGTTCCAGCACTGCTGCTGGTCATGCTGGTTAGTGGCTTTAGTGGCTTTAGGTCTTTTAGACCAAGCATAACTTACTAAACCAGAGCTCTGGCCTCAACCCCGTGCACCTTCATGGATGTGCATGTATGTGGGAGAAAAGGAGGAGAAATGGGTACAAGTCATTCAGCTTTAGGTCTGATGGATTTCCCACCAGACATTCAATCCCCAAATCCGCTGGAAGCTTTATGTTGCCAGTATGACAAGATTAAGTTCCACCTTCCTGGGCATTTCTCTGTTGACAGAGATTAGTGTTTGTTCCTAAGCAAGTTCATACGGTGAGGAAAGACACTCAGACTCATGTTGCCATCTAAAGCTTACAAATATACATGTAATAAATAAGGACAATTAAGTGTTTGAGGTAGGAGTTGAAAAGAGCTCAAATGGTACCAATAGCAAATCTTGTTACATGAGGTTCACTTGGAAAAGGTTTCAAAAAGTAAGAGAAGGGTTAGTGTTTGCCACAACTTCCTTTTATAAGCAAACACCGGTTTTTGACTCCTATAATACCTTACCAAGGTGGGCGTTGGCATTTCCAAAAAGGCATGGTCTCACCTTTTGTAAAGAGGGTTACATATTTATAGGTATTTTTGACTGCACTGTTAACTTTAGGATTTCATAACTGCTTTCCACAACATTAGGATACTATACAGTACATGAGCTTACCTCCATCATGAGGAATGGGAGCAGAAGCTTCAGACAAGATTGCTGCATTAGCTGGATTTGACGAAAAGGCAGTCTGAGCCTAAAAGCAAGGAAACTCACATATGTTATCTTCTACAAGAAAAAAAAACAAACTATGAAATCTTTATTATGCAAGCAGGAGACTAAATATTTTCTTTTTTTCTTGTAGGTGGTAGTTAACTATTCATCTTGAAGTTCTGAAGTCAATCTTTTTCTTTGAAATAACTAACTTCAATACAATATGCTGTAGTAGTATCAAACTGCTTCAGCAGATCAACTTGTACCTTCCTCAGAGACAAGGCTACAGTAGTAATGCAGAAAGGCTTTACTGTCAACCTGTTCTGTTTTTGTCATCAAGCAAGTTAAAGAGCCTTAAAAGACACATTAAACCTGGCTGACAAAGCTTTATAACTAAGTCTTAAGGTATGACCTTTGGCAGAGTGTTTTGCCATTACTTTTTTTGGCTGGATAGCAGCAGTTTTACCTCTTCACCATCTACAGATGTTCTACCATAGTTCCTTACAGATTGTAAGTTCCACACAATCCAATGCTACTGGTTTAACACCTTCTGAAAGAAACGGAACTTCTAAGATGATTTTTCTACAGAAGTTGCCACTACAGCAAACACACTAAGGTTAATTTCTATATTGCTTACTGACTCACAAATATAAGAGACCATGTTAAAGTAAGGCAGTTTCCTTCCTTCTCAGCACCTCAGCTACTACATTTTTGGCCTTGTGTAATCACGACCAGTGAAAGACACTGCCTTACAGAGGTCTGTTAAGTGTGATGGAAATAGCTACGCCAAGAGCTTTTCTGAGGTTGAATGTCAAAGGTGGAAGGGAAATTACTAAATGCATAGTGAAACATATGCTGAACAGGACACATAAATCATCTAATACAACATGACGGTCAAATTACTTAATGTTTTTAAGGAAATCATGCTTAAAAATAGAAGACTTCATAGTCCTCCGCTCTCCAGGAAGTTGTTTTTAGAGAAAAGTTTCATAAGTAATGAGTCATTCTTGCTCTCAGTATCAGACGTATTTAGAAGAATAGCCTCCAACTCCAGTGCCGGACAAAAAGAACAGGTTAGAATATTTAATGAAACAAGTCTGTCTGTTTTAACCAGCAGTCATTTTGATCACACTCACTTGTGGATATAGACTTTGTCTTTCAGTACTCCGCCCCACTTTCTCCTAGGAGTGCTCTCAGACATATTTAAAGAGACAGCATTTTTATAATGCACTTTGAGAGAGGCAAATAATTTAGCCGTTGCTAACTGCTGTGCCAACAGTTCGAGGGAGGGGATTCCGCCCCTTTGCTCCGCTCTGGTGAGACCTCCCTGCAGTACTGCCTTCAGCTCTGGGGTCCTCAGCACAAGAAGGACATGGACCTGTTGGAGCGAGTCCAGAGGAGGCCACGAAGATGATCCAAGGGCTGGAGCACCTCTGTTGTGAGGACAGGCTGAGAGAGTCGGGGTTGTTCAGCCTGGAGAAGAGAAGGCTCTGGGGGGACCTTCGAGCAGCCTTCCAGTACCTAAAGGGGCCAACAAGAAAGCTGGGGAGGGACTTCTTAAAAGGGCATGAAGTGATAGGACAAGGGGCAATGGCTTTACACTGGAAGAGGAAAGATTTAGATGAGATATCAGGAAGAAATTCTTTACCGTGAGGGTGGTGAGTTACTGGCAGAGGATGTCCAGAGAGGTGGCAGATGCCCCATCCCTGGAAACATTCAAGGTCAGGTTGGACAGGGCTTTGAGCAATTTGATGTGGTTGAAGATGTCCCTGCTCGCTGCAGGAGGGCTGGACGAGATGACCCTTAAAGGTCCTTTCCAACCCAAACTATTCTATGATTCTACAAAAAAATATCAGTGAAAGTGGAATGACTTACTTATTACATTTGTTACAATTAAAAATTGTAATATATCAACTCTAGCAGTTGGTCGATAAAAGGCTGAAGGAGCACATTCTAGGCTCCAGGCTACTCTTTTTGGTTTTTTTCAGTTCAGCATTATCTGACTGTGCATAAAGGACTTTGGTAAGATAAGAAGAATGAGATGGGCGGACACAACAAGGAGAAATCCCAACACAGCAACCACAACTTCAAAAGCCCCACCCCACACGTAGCAACTGAGGTGAGACTGAGGCACTCCACTCTGGGACAGCAGAGGCAAGTCACTAAGCTGTTCTGTGCAGTTTGCTTGAGTGCTTCCCAATGAGAAGGACAAGGACAGAAGTAGCAGCCACCTTAAAATGCAGGACAACTCACTGCGAGGGAATCCAGTTCAAGTTTAGGGAAGAAAAATGGAAGCTAGGTAAAATGCTGAAGAAAGCAAGGAAACTCCTTGCGAAATACATTCATGTCAAATTTCTCATGAAGATTTTATCCATTAAAATGTTCTTCATTATTTTGTTTCACAGATTTTTTTATCTTCATCCTGTCTAACAATAAAGCTACCAATAGTCTTACACAAAGGGTTTTACACAAATATGATAATCTTGGATGTACTGAGAGAACTGGTCACTACCATGAAACAGCCAGAGGACAAGTCTGTATTCCAGATGACATTAAGAGAGCCAGCGCTCTTTTTTTGGTGCCAAACTGACCATGAAAGCTTCTGCCAGAGGTTTGGACACCAGGAGCAAGATGCAGGAGGTTTATTAGTTCAGTCAACACCTACTCATCACATCAGAGCTGAAGTATGAGAAGAGACTGACTATGTTTGTCTACTTAAGACCAAGTATCCCTACTTCAAAAAAGAGCCAAACATATCAACACATTAAAGACAAATTACTATAAAATATACATACCCAACAGTGGTAAGATAAGCATTAATCATATTATTTCAAGCTACAAAGTAAACAGTTTGTCTTTCCCCCCTTTTAGAGTGTGATGGTAAAACAAACTTTCACTTACAATAAAAGGCTCCCTATCAATCTGATGATTGAATATCATCAGATATATTATTGTCATCAAAACTCATCTTATTAAAGCCCACCATACCTGAATAACTTTGTCCACCTTCAGATCTTCCAGGGAAGGATAGAGAGACATTTTGATGCAGTCTCACTGAGTAGAGAGAAGACCAGGAAAAAAAAAGGGAAAGCAAACAAACAGGGTTAGCCAGAGATACTTTCTTCGCACAACTTTAAAAAAAAAAAAAAGGAAAAAAGAAAAAGAAATCAGACAAAGTGTTAAATAAGTGATCTGTGACCTACAAGTCTTACCACTACAGATACCTGGCACTGTAGATAAATTCCATTAAGACTACCCATTTAATCTATTATCAATAATAGCCTTTGCGTAATAGGCTTTATTTAATATACTTAGCCTTGTCAAAGTTTAGGTCTCAACGATGAGAAAGCCTACACAAAGGAAACCATTTCACATGAAGTATTGCAAAGACAGACTTTAGGAGGCCAGGATGCAACGATGGTGAGGGTTAAGAGGAAAACAAAAAATCTAATCATCCTCCTCCATAAAATACTGGGACAGTATTTTATATACAACTGCAGAAGCTTTCACTCTGTTATTCAAAGTATCTAAACACTTTCATCAGTTCTGATATTCCAGTAAGCAGCCACTAAAGAGAACTGGCTTCCCATGTCCATTTGCAACACATTAATTGCAGCAAGAGACCATAAACCGGCAAGATTCAGTCAGTGGTGAGTTTCAAATCACACGGAGGCTTCAGGCTGGCTCTCATGTGATGTTGGGAGAGCCCTGTGACAACTTATCAGGAAGTAATACAACGAAAGAAAACGAAGGAGAAGAAAAAAAAAAAAAGGCAAGCAAAAACAAAAAACCCACTTCACACGATCCTCTGAGGCACCACGCTGACATCCAGCTCTGCCAGAGCCGGGCATCTGAGGTTTCAGGAAATCCCACTTTTCCAGAGCTCCTTCACTCACATTCTCACTGAGGTCAGCTGAACTTTTCAAAACCATAATAAAATATTTCACATCAACATATGGGAACATTTGAATGAGGGGGAAAAAGGACCGGAGCAGAAGAGAACAAAATGTGATATAGTTTTGCAAGTTATAGAAGGCACTGAGAACACAGCTAATGAGGCAGCTCTATTGAAAGCTTTTGGTTTGAGGAGTTATTTTCTCTTCCAAAGAGCAGGAGGTCCTTATTCGTGTAGCAATTTGGCAAAAATTCCAGACTAAAGGTGACCACTCCATAGATCCTTGAGCTACTGCTTCTCTAAGTGCAGATATTAAGTTGATTCTTAAAAAACCCACACGCACTGATGCCTGATGTATGCCTAATGTGATATTGCAGTAACACAATAGACATCTCTTCATATTACACTAAGCTCATCGACAGCTTTTCTACTTGTTCAGCAGAGCATCCAACAGCTCCAGTATCACATCAAACTACAATTAAAACTTCAAAAAAGCATGCCCTAAATGTGACAGAGATCTAAACTGTGAATATGTGACCAGTTATGTTGTAATAATTAATTGCCACTGACATTTTTGACTAATTGTTGCAACGAAACCAAACATAGTTGAAGCCTGGAAGCTTTATAAATTAAACATACACATTTAAAACCAGCTTAAAGTTCCGTTTCAAACCAGCATTGACCTGAAACAATCAATTGCTTTTGCTCAACCAAAATGGGTAATGGTAAATGCAAGTCCAGGCCCAGCAAACCCCTGGCTTTAAGGTAAGCGGTGCCCGGACGCTGCATTCTGCTGTGAACACCAGTCAAGTCACACACAGCGACAGACTCATCATTTACTTCGATGCTACAGCTGCCCTAGCAGATTTAGGTGCTGGTCCAAGCACCAGCACACGTTCAATGTCAGCACATCTCCGGCAGTAGGCAGGCAGGAAAAGAGGGCAGGCCAAGGAGGGCGAGTTCCCAAAGGAGTCACCCCGGTACGGTGTGATGAGGGGTACAAGAGGAACATTTTGCAGATGGTGATCTTGGACATCCGCGCCGCAGCACAGCACAGGGTCTGCTGCTGAGTCCCTTGTCCCTGTGACAAACTTCCATACCACAAACCCCAGCACATTTACACCTCAGTCAGCTTCAGTTCTCCTCCACAGACCAGTCTCGCTCTGCACGCGACTACTGGTGACACTGGTCACAGATGGGCAACCTCAACCTTCCTCTGGTTTACAAAGAGGAGCATGGTACTTTATGTAGAAAAGCATTAGCAAAGCTAAACACACATTAGTTCTCAGACCACATAAAATACCACCCCAGCAGCTTACCCTGCCACCTTACAACCCCCCAGCCATCTCCCCTTCTCAGCCGAGGGCTCACAAGCCCAAGTGTTTGTCACCGCTACCAAGGATCTGCTGGCCTTGCTTCCTTGCTGTAATCTCACCAGTTACTATTTTTGGTTTTTCAACTAAACAGCCAGAATAATTGTCACCACTGTAATGGTACTCAGTGAGCCTGTAACTTTGCATATGGTATCTTCAATTACTGCACAGGCGGTTGTAACAAAAATACCTTTGATTAGGTAATACGAGATCCACAAAAATACCGTATTTAGTTTAAAATAAGATTTTGTTAATAACAATTGCCACTGTCAGGGACCACCAGTAATTGCAGGAAGAACTTGTCCACGACCTCTGTGCAACATTATTCACAGTACAAACAGGAGTTTCAGCAGGCACTGTAACAGCTTTAGGTACCAAGGAGTGGCTACCACAAAATGCAAGTCACCATAACCTCTTTTTCTCTCTTAAAAATCTACACTGACACCAGAATCATTTTCCTTGATCATTTCCATATTCTCACGTCTTGCAAGGAACGCAAGTGTTTAGGAAACCAAAAGTGAAAACAAAAGAGCATGGGGCAGGAGGGACAGCCATAACTCAGCTAATGACCCAAAACATGGCGGTGAAGACCCACTCCTCATTTCTCAGTACCCTTGGCTGGAAAGTGCAACCGTCCGTGCCTGTTGGCACATCCCACTGAGCAGATCCTGTTCGTCAAAGGGAACTGCCAGGCCACTGGCCAGAGACCCGTGGCAAGGTGGCACTCGTGACACCCCAGGGCTGCCAGCAGGAAGCCTTGCGGTGGGAGCGATCCCAAACTGCCCTGGGTGGCAGGGCTGGGAGGAGATGGGCTTCGCCACGCGCTCTCCAGGTTGGAAAGCGTGGGGCTGAACCCAGCACAGGACCCAGCTGAACCCCAACTCCGACCAGCCCGTAGTGACTGCTGGTTCTGAAAGCACCAGC
>NW_009608917.1:54775-54975 GCF_000690535.1 Cariama cristata
CCACAGAGCCAGCACCTATACTGAAACGTTGGTTTCCACTTCGAGAAGTCAGAAGCTTATAAACCCTAAAATTCACCTTTAAAGCAGACGCAGGACAAACCCTCCCGGAGGTCAGGCGGAGACAGCAGGCACCGTTCCCAAGACCGCCTCCTGCACTACGGCCCCAGCTCGCCCCGGAGCAACCGCCCTCGTTACGCGCT
>NW_009608918.1:0-16424 GCF_000690535.1 Cariama cristata
CCCAGCCTTAAACGGTGACAAAATGTTAAAAAAAAATTTTCTAAAGTTACACTGTGGGTTCTTCTTTACGCACAAAATCCATGAAAATTCAAGGAAATAGGTAGTCTGCCCCAAAACCATGACAGCCCTGCTGACAGCCCCACTCCTTCTCCAGCTGTCTCCCCCTGTGCCGACAGCAGAGTAAGACGGATAGAAGCTGTAGGACACAAGGAAAATATGTTATTTCTCCAGGGTATTCTCAAGCCCAGGGACCAGATTCTCAGCTGGTATAAATTGCTATATTGACTTCACTGGAGCCCACGTGATTTATTTCAGGGTCCCGCTCTTCACTGGGTGTAGAGAGATCACAACAACATGGCACAATATATGTACCCACCATCCTACCTGCCCTCCATCTTGTCACAAAAGCCCCATAAAAAATGAGTTTTGCAAATACTACCACCCTGGGCAGGAGGTAGGGTGCTCCTTTCCCCCAGGGTCATGGCCTTCAAGATCCTGCCTCTCACTTCTAAAAAGTCATAAAATGAAGACATTTACTGAAGTAATCCCAGGTCCTGCCTGGGGAGGAAACAGCAGAGTCCTCTTGGTGGGGCTGCCTGCCTCTGGAATGCATCCACCCCCAAAATTAGCTCTTGGAAATGGCACAGGCATCTTAACGATCTGTGTTTAAAAGAGCTTGTCAGATGAGGGCAATGGTAATGTATCGTATTCAGTCCTGTGAAAACTCACTGAGTACGATTCTGGTCATCCCTTTTCAAGAAAGCTGAATTCACAGGGAAATGGGTCCAGAGGAAGGCTACTGAACTGACCACGGATATGGAAAGCCTGTTTTATGAGAAGAGGTGAGATGTATGAGTTTTGTTTAACTTCACAGTACAAAGACTGACAGAATATGGTTGCTGTATCTAAATATTCCATACTGACAAACTCCATTCAGAATTATTTAATCTACAGGATGATTGCTGGAAAAACAAAGGGAATAAGACGCCTGTGAAGACACTTAATGGAGAATAGGGATTTTCTAACCATCAGAGGAACAAGCTTTTGAAAACATAAGAAAAACTGTGAGATTTTATCATGAGATCCAGTCAAGCAAATCACAGAAATTCATGATAGTACTTGAGCAGAGGAACCTTCCCATCCCTTCCACCTCTACATCATATAAAAACCAAAGGGAATTTTGCCACAGATTTAATTGGGCTCTCCCTGAAATGTTAATCCTATCAGTATGTGCATGTGGCCTAATCAATTTTGGATCTTCAAATGATTCACCACAATTTTTCAGACTAGATATGGACTTTAAACTAAATGAATGCATAAATTGTATCTTCAGCAGTAGGACTCCAGACCTGGCTGCACAGATATCAGTGCAGTGGCCACAGATACAGTTAATTAATCAATTATCTCTGTTTATTGGAGACCAGGATCTTCCTGCAGCTCTTAAACCCAATGACATGCGATGACAATTACGTAAACTGTCATGGAACTCCAGAAGAGCTATCAGCAGTTTCCTGGGTGTAATTTTTGAGCTGATCTAATCTGACATATGGTGATCTTTTGAGTCATTTGATAGCATAGAGAGCTAAGTAAACTCCTCTCCAAACAGCCATAAAAAGTGGCCCTCCGGTTTTTGCTGCTTTTGGAAACCCAGAAGCACGTTGTTGCAAACAGTCAAGCATGAACACAGGAAGGATTAGATCTTACAGCAGATCTTGACCTTGGGTGCATCAAACCTTTATAAAACAAAAACAGGTTTTCAGATAAACAACCTATTTTTATAAAAGGAGTCAACCTTCTGAGAAAGAGCAAGACTCTACATCAGAAATTGCAAAATCTAATAGACAAAAAGTTTTCATTCTAACATAGGATTCTAGCATAGGATACTTCAAACATAGTACACTTGCAAAAAAGTTCAGTTTTCAGACATTGAAGATGAAAATGTTTCTAAGGACAGTTGACTTTTCAGTGAAAAAGTGACACTAGTGACCCTTCTGCAAAGGGTAGAAAATTATTGTGCAAATAAATTTCATCCAGACATGTTCCAGGGCCATATTTTTAAGTCTGACTTAACTGGACTTCCGTTTCTTGCTTTAGCTTAGGTCATTTGATCCTCTGAGAACTGATTGATCCCATAAATCAACTATGTAGATATGTAAAACCCCTAACTTTTACGCTTCAGAGGAAGACTGCAGATCCAGACCTGTCTCCTTAATATCTGGGAAACACAAACCGATAGAAAACTTGTCTCAGAATGTCAGTTTTACAACTGATACCTACAGAGCAAAACAGAGATTAGCCTAAAAAATTTGTATTAGCTTATGCTGAACTGCATATCTTGCTTATTAGTAATGCCACATCTAAGTTTAGTGGAAAGAAAATGTTTATAGAAATCTGAAGTACACAAAAATGGTGTCTCATGATCACGCGGCAGCTCCTGGACAGAAATGAACTCGTCCTGCTTCACTTCCATCAGCATCTTAATAATAAAGACTCTGCATGTAGATGAGACTCCTTGTTTCTACAAAGGCAATCTTGCTTAAATTTGCTTTAATTGACTTATGAGCCAGTGACCCCACTAAGAGGTATAAGGTAAGGTGCTGGTGATATGAAGGGATTTGGTTCCACCAGCAGTTGTAGCCAGTACCTGTGTCCTATAGCAGTTGACCTGTGGGGAAAAAAGAGATGAAGAAACGGACCTAAACAAAGAGCAGAAAAGTGGGCACTGGTGTGAAGCTGATTTCGTGTCTGTAGCTGAAGCAGAAGCAAAGAATATCAAATGTCAGAAGGAAGTTTATCCTCTCGAGCTTTCCAGCCCCATTTTGCACAACAAAGAGATCTGGCTAGTTCAGATAAGGGGTGGATGACCATCCCAAGTTTCAGTTGCTAATTTATCTGAGGCACTCCACCCTTCACTAAACATCTCCATTCCTAGAATGATGCAAGTTCCTTGATTAAAACAACGTGACACATTACTGGAATACTTCAGTCCTACTGTGCTCTGCCTGTCCCATCCCCAGAGAGCCATCACAAAACCTGATTCTGTCCTCCCAAGTTGACAAAACTTCCACAAATCTCAGTGGCACCAATGCTAGGCCTGAGTAAATATTTTCTATCCATACATAGATTGTCTTATCCAGTCATTCTCAACAAGGGAAGATATTCACACACACAACTTTCTTATACAAAGTTTTTCTTTGGCTTTGTTTGTACAGCAATGCAAACACCTTGCATGGAAGGGATCTTTTACTCCAGCTACCGGAACAACAACTGCTCACAATAATTGAGAAAAGTCTGTATCGATAGGTCCCTGTGAAGAAGAGAAAGGACAACCTTGTCATGGCATAGATCTTCCTTTCCCTTTGAAACCTTGCATGCTTCAGTCAAGTTGTTGTCTCTCCCCACCTGTGTGTTCAACCTTTTTTGATATGCTGACTTAGAAGACCCTTCTTGATCAAAGAGCAAATCTCTGTATAGCAAATGTGAGTCTGTAAAAAGTGAGCTCACTTTTCTTAGTTATATTCTACCAACTCATTGGAAGTGCCCCTAGGCTTTCTTCGATGATCCACGTATGGAAATCCTTTCCTGCTCACCAGCCTTGCAGAGACCTCGCAAAATACAACCCTGACTTAGTGAAATGTCACTTATCCATCAAAGAGATGAAGTTGCTTTCAGGAGAGCTGAGCTGCAAATCACTTGCTCAAGTCTCAGTACATTAAAATTGCTGTTTTGTACCTGGCTAAAAATACAGAGAGGGCACAAGTTCAAAGGCACATCCAAACATAGTTAGTTTTTCTCTATTTAAGTCCAAATTATTATCCTTAGGTGAAAAACTCTTCTCAGATTTACCTCATCATCTGTCAACCTGAGGGTGGAGGACCCTCACTGTCTCACCTTCTCCTCTCATCTGGCATCTGGCATCTGGCATCTGGCACCTGGCTCCTGCTAGATGTCGCAAACACTGTTAAAAATCTCTCCTTTACACTCATGTGTAAGTCAATTAGTTAATCATTTCTTCCAATATTTTCACACCTTCAGATATTTCAAGTTAATGTATCCTTTTAGTGTCTATTTCCATCTCTTTCACTTGGCTGTTAGACTTCATCCAATTTAGCTTGAATAATCGCTTAGTCTGATTTATTCCATAGGTAAATCAATCTGTTGTATTATTTGTTTGAAGAAACTTTAGTTATTGCTTGTTTGCAAGACGCTGCACATTATTAAGTTTCATCCTATGTCATTTAGCACAGTTAAACTTACCATCTAGTTTGTCTCCCTCCAATTTAGATTCATTTTCTAACAAGCTAAAAATTAACAAGGTAGATAAGGATCATTAGAATGTGTATTCATCTTCACCAAAACCAAATTGCACAGCTGCAGTAGAACACATCATTTTATGAATTGCAGTAGAACATTACATGACTCTAAGAATTTCAGATGTTAACCAGTGTTTTTCTAAGACTGATAATTATCACAATGCACAACATACAGAACTCCCCTAGTCATTGTCTGCAGATAATCTACCACTGTAGACCTCTGCACAGCCTTAAGACCTGACCTGAATATGGTTCCCTGTTTTCTCTACACTCACATACGAAAACCTGGCATTTCAGTAGTTTGCAACTAATCAACTAATAGGTCACTCATAGACTGCGATGTAGTCAAATATCAACATGAGAAGAGAGCAAGTGACCTCCTCCCATCACTGCAAAACATTTGCAGTGGTGACTTCAGTGGGTGAAAAAAATTAACCAGCTTTGCTGGGATCTCCATTAGTGAACATCCCATTCTCAAACAGTAAAACTTTATTTGCCCTCTGGAACATCACAGCATCAATCTGTCACATATTAGGGATTTCCCTTTCATGGTGTTCACATACTTCAGACTCAAACAAATACCAGTAATTAACAGGCTTGTTGAGGAAAGAGAAATAGCTTACTTAGTGCTTGTCTATACATGGAATTATTTCTATACCAGTGAGGACAATTCTTTTCTTGAACCTATGCTCATCCTAAGCTTGTTGCTTATTGCTTTGCACAGAGAGGTAGGACTGTGAATCTACTGTGTACTCCTGACTCTTTGTCTCAGAGGATGGACTTTGTGAAGAGTTGCTTAGGTTTTATTCCCTCAGGCCAGCAGAAAGATTGTTTTAGGCTCCAACCTTGTCACTTTTCAGGAAGCTAAACTGCTCTGGATCTGAATCTTGCCCAGATAAAAATTACAAGCTGTAGATCATGGTTTGTGCTGCAAAATTGGTGCCAACGATTTTGTGGCAGATAGTCACACATCTGAGTCAGATCTAAACAAATGTGGCTAGATCATGTCAGAAGGGTATAGAGCCACCAGAAGTGCTGTCTTTTAGATTAATCATAAAAGCAAAGTTCAATCCTTGCCTCTGCAGGTACATTAAAGCTGGTCGTTCTGTGTGCTCTTTGTGGGCTGCTAACTCAGATGCCCTTCATAAATCTCAGCCTGGTGAAAGATGCCAGATTCCCCAGTAGACATTAGCAATTTAAAGGTATTATTTGTTTCCTGGGAACCTGCAATCGAGCTGTTCTCTGCTTTTTGTGGGTCTTGTTTTCAGCAAAGAAAGAGAGATATTTTTTTTTACAAAGTAAAATTTTCCCTCAAAAATTTCTGGGGTTTGTCATTTCTCTTTGTCACTCCTTTCTTGTGGAAAAACTTAGTATACCACTGGCTGGGAAAAACAAACAAACAAACAACACTTTCTTGTTCATGAAAGTTCCATATCTAAACATCTATGAGCAATTTTAATGAAAAAAAGTACCTTCCAAAGCTCTCACTACGAAAAAAAAAAAAATCATTCAACAGGTTGTGTCTGTGGAGGGACTTCAGTGCTCTTAAAAAAAAGGCCACTTTTTACCGCATAGACCTGCCTGAACCTGTCTGAATTTCTTCTTCAGCTCACCATTTCCATTGCAACTGCAGGTCTGGGAGGTCAGACCTGGTGTTTCAAATCCTTTTGAGCTGATATAGACACCTTTTTTATGCTGATACAGATACCTTATTTACACTGCTCATCAGAGTTTGCTGACACTCCTGCATTCCTCTTGTTCTTTGTGGAAATGTTTCTTTTTGTGGAAGTGGTGGAAATCTGGGGGCAAAAAAAGGTAGAAAGCATGCTGTAGTATTGCTGGGGAAGAATGGAGTGTCCACACTTCTTCTGGACACTACAACGTCTCTACAATCAGATTTGTGAACACCGAGAGGATGGCTTGGCTCAGTCATTTTTATGATGAGAGTTAATAAATCTGTGTCCAGAGCACCATACCTCCCCAGGGAACCCAAACCCAGTGATCTTCTCAAAGCCATCTAGCTTCCAGAGCCATGTACAAAGTCAGGCCTGTAATTGTGGTTGTGAGAGACAGACCACATAATGAGTGATAGAAATTAGTTAGAAGGGGGAAAGCTCAGCATTCAGGCAGTAAGCGTGACCATCAACGGTCAAGAGCGAAGATGGCAAATCAAGTAGTGCAGCTCCCTTCCCTATTCCCCACTCCATAGTATCAATGGGAAGGAAAATTGGGCACAGGGGCCAGAAGAGAGTTGCAAACAACTTCTTCTAACTGCATTTTTAGCCCTGTACAGGACAGCATGATTACAGAGGAAGAAGAACCGTCAGTCTGTGTAACCTCTCTGACAGCTGTGGAAGGTGGTAGGAAGGAACAAGACTTGTTGATTACTAATTTCTTCATATCGGAAGCAAGGAAGGTAGAGTGCAGCTCAAGTAATGATGGCAGAAGCTACTTTAAGAAACCTTTAGGAAGTCATGATGCTACATCTCAAACTAGGAAGTAAACAGGTAAGTTAGGACAAAGAGTAGATGCTGTGATTTAATAGACCGTAAGGAAAGAGGTCCTGGGTTTTTCTGTGGAGACATGTCCACGGAGATAACCACCAACCATCCTGAATGGGAATAAATCACATGCAACAGTGGTCTCTGCACTTCATTAATGAATGAGCAGAGCTTGCAAAAGGTGCTTCACTTGGTTTCTCAGTACAAGTCCCTACTCATGGTGGAAATAAAAAACTACTTGCTCTTTTACACTAATCAGTGGGGTGGCAGCTGGCCTTTGGGTAAACAATGAAAACCGCTCTCGTACTGGCAACAAATTCACTTCCTTAAAGTGACTACTCAGCTGTAAAACGGTAAGGTTGGAAAAAAAAAAAAAAAAAGGACAAAGAAAAGGAAAAGTAAAATACTCTTTCAGGACTATTCACTTTTTAAAATTACACCTTTCTTACTCCCATAATACCAGTCCAACAATTGTCCAACTCTCCTCTTTGTAAATAAAACCCCATGAAGAAAACACTTTTCCCTTTTCATCATAAAAATATAGATACGTAAAAGTACTCTCCTTATGAATCAGGGGTCAACTATTATTTCTAAATGTGTGCTTACAGACAGGCAAGTAGGTACTGGACAGACCCCAAAAGGCTGTGAACTGTGTTCTGGCTGCCTATTACAGTCATTAAGTAGGTGATTCATTGCCTAGTATTTAGGACTGCCAGACTGTGCCTCTCTGCAACAAAGAGAGGGAAGGAGTTGCAACATTAAAGTGAGGCACTCATAGTCAACCATCTGCCTAACACTTTGACTTATGTACCTTTATTGTACATGGATCAGGGTCTACGATAATGTACTCTGATCTCCTACCAAACATCAGCATCCTTCTAGGTGCTTGTTTTCATACCAGGGGCCCTGCTTGGTAATAAAACCAGCCTTATCTAAGGTGGGACATGAACAAAGCACGGAAGGTCACTGTAAACAATATATGAAGGAAGGCTGGCAATGCTTTAGAGAAGAGTGGCAAAGGAACCACATTTGATGCTGTATTCGCCTGCAGTGGCTTAGGTTTCATGGAGTGGGCAGTGGGCTGCAAGTCCACAGTAATGCATGACACTCCCTACACCCCCAGCATCTCTCACGGGTTGACCTCAAGGTTCTTTGCTGAAGTGAGTGAATGTTATTGATCCCCATTTTCTCAAGGAAACGGAAACATTGTAGTGTCACAGAGATTGCACAATGAGCGTCAAACCCAAATGGTTGCTTCCCAGACTCCCACTTAACATGAGGATGAGGAGCTGTAAACCGGCCTGCTACCAACCTCCAAAGCAGCATGTGAAGCCAGGACTCCAGTGCTAATCCCTTGCTTAATCCACCCAACGCAGTACAGTAGCAGGCAATTAGCATGTATTCATTGCGTGAACTCTCCTGCAATGTATGCAGCGCTGTCAAAATCACAGCTCTGCTCTGATCTTCTCAGTTCAGATGAGGCATTAACCCTGGAATGGAGGGAGCAGGTGGAGGTGTTTTGGCAAAGTTGCTCTTCCCTCAAGAGTCGGAGTGTATTGCGTCCTGAACAAGCCCAGACCTGCTTTCTCACTTAATTGTACAGCTACAGGTTCTTTTCCAGCCCTCAATCTTGCCACCCAGCTGCATAAGACCTGCCAGGCTTCACATGCCAGGCATAAGATCTGCATGTTTGACTCCTGTCTCTGTCTCTGGTACGTCAGGCAGTGATGGAGCAATGCCGCAGGTGACACTAACAGAGAGTGAATCACTGCGGTGCAAAAAAGCTGTCGTTCATTACTGAAGACATAGTTGGCACAGCCGGGCAACTGGGCAAATAGTTGCAAGATACTGCGTGGCTCAGGGTCATTCCTGCACACTTGACTTGCATTTCCTATTGCCAAGAACCAGACCAAGCCATGCACCGTCAGCAGGGACAGATGGTGGCTATCAGGGACAGTTAAAGAAAATAGGATTGAGTGCTGGGGGTAAGGGGGCCCTGGTGGTTTGTCTCATCCTTGTGCAGCAGAGCCACTGGGTAGGACACATCCCTGAACACAGCTGCTCCTGCCAGTGCGAAATGAAAAGCTCTGTACAATGTCTGGACCACTCTTTAAGCAGATAGCTGTGAAGCCCTTTAAAAGGACCCGAGGCTTCCAAGTGAGCTGATCTGCTTAATATACCCTGAAATATTCACATATCTGAATACCCCATTCAGATGAGTAGCTAGTCTGTAACTTACTTCTGAGGACAATATGTAGGAACAATTGTTGCTATAGTAATGTATTTATTCCTATTTGCTGATTTGGCATTTTTAAACCTCACCTGTTTTAGTTTACTCACTTCTCTTGTGAAAATACACACTCATGTAATTCATCGTGCTCACGTAACTCTGTTCTGCTGCTGTGTTTATTTGAGAGTCGCACATGCATACACACTTGAGAGGGAGATAAAATCACTCTGTCTGAGAGACTTTATCTTGCCTATCTGTTCCTCAAATGGGTCCAATTGACTTGGAAAGGAAGAGGATAATTTGATTCCTAACAGAAAATGTCCTCCTTTGATCCGATGTTTCTGCAGAGTTACCCATTCCCCAATAGATCTTTTCTGTGTGATGTTTTCCTTTTGTTTTCCTTCATCCCTGTCTTATTTTACAAGAACACATTTGAGATAATCCACCCTTCTCCCAGGGAAACTTCATATCTATCTCATTCGCAACCAGGCATAACTGTAAAACTCAGAGCACAGCCTCCTGTACCATCCTGTGTCTTTAGATGATAAAACACTATCTGGCTAGTCTTGCATTTAAGCCAGCAGATGCTAGTATTACTACATTTCAAAGGACCCCAATCAATCCATTTCCTTCATTGTCCCACTATGTCTTCTAGACATAGAAGCCTGAGGCTTTGTAGTTTTTGAAGTGCTCTAATCTGGGCAGATCTTACCATTCCTGTCATAATTGATTAAGCTATTGCCAGCATCCCCTGCATCTCCTGAGAGCTGTCATGGATCACATTCATCAGGGTGTGCTCCAAAGTTCACACACTTCCACAAGGCACAGCACAGCGAGAGTCGGGCATCATTAGAATAATAATATTTTGCACTTGCATCTTGCCTTTCATCACAGGCTCCCAAGGTACTTTGCAAATACTCAGACTCCATTCCTGCTACCCATCGTCACACTCTGTTACACTGTACAGCAATCCTCTCTCCTTCCAAAAATGTTCCATGAAGCTATTTGCAGAGTGAGATACACCAAAGACAAGTAAACACTTATCAAAAAGTGTCACAGTGCTTTTGAGAGATAAGTGTTATTTCTGTTTTGCAAATGTAAAAACTTAATGGCTATGTTTGCACTGGTCTGCTAAGGGTGGCTGAAAGCTACCCCTGAGACCAAACTTGCATGTCTCCCACACTGCATGCCTGCAACCATTGCCTCAGGTAGGATCAAAGTATCCCCACGCAAGGTTTTGTGAGCCCGAAAAACAGGTTTTGTCATACAGGCTGCTTGCAGACAGAGTGTGAAGGAGCCATGCGGATGGGAGGTGAATGCATTAAACAACATATTGCATTTACAGGTGATTTGAAGCATCTTCTTTCAGTCCTCCATGTGATCTACCAAAGAGGATGCAGATGACTCAGTGTGGGACCTAACACAGAGCACAGCGTTCCTAAATTCCTGCTCGATGTCACTACAACTTCCCATCTTTCACTAGTCCATGGATTCATTAACTATTTATTTATTGGCTGCAGAAAAGTACATATGAAATGTAGTTTAAAAAAAAAAATAATTGAATTTTCCATGATCCAGACAAATAGAAGGATACTTATCCAGTCTGTGTGCACAGACACAGATACAGTGGATATATGGATATATGTTTTTTGTAGGTGTATTTAATGCACGTGCAAAGCTGGAAGAGAAAAAAATCAGGCACATGTTGATCTGGGTGCTCATTCTGTAGGAAAGGAGGTTTGCAGTATGCACGTGCCTGGTAATTTTAAAATGGAGTGTTTTCTTCAAAGGCAAGTATGTATAGAAGGGGATATTCTCCATAAACAACTGGGAGGGCTGTCCTTTGTTCAGGCTGGAGGTCTGCGAACAAGTGGCCAAGCAAGAACAAGGGAAAAGGCAACAGACAGAGATAAGGAAGGAGGAACAAGACTGAGTTCAGCTGAGGGATTCCATGTCTTTACTGGCTGCTGAAAAGCACAAATGGAAGATTCAGCACAGGTCAACACTGAGCAGATCCCTGTCCCTGGAGACTGAGAAGTTGCAATTTGCCTTATCTCTGCTCATTTCTTGGATGTTTCTTAAGATTATGACTTTGCACCTCTACTTGTCTGCTCTCTCCTTTTCTTCTGTCCAGGCTTAAACAGACAGCAAGTTACTAAAATAAAATAAAACACTCACTAAAGAAAGGGCAAACTGACCTGGAAAACCAGGAGCCATCTCTACTCCCACCAGCTGGAGTTTCTCCAACTTCTACAGCCATTAAAGTCATGAAATGTTTGGATATTTTACTAATTCCATTAAGAACCAGAAAGGCTCTTCCACCATGACCAGAAAATGAAACAGCAGCAATCACACGGGAAAATGTTCAACTTTCCAGACTCAGCAGTTTTATTAGTGCAAATACCCTCCAGATTAGACAGTCACACATTTGACTGCTTCCGTACACTGACTCCTAGCCTGCAGAAGCTAACCCGCTGTTACTAAGCTGCTTCTCCAGCTCATTTCACCAGTGAGAAGGAATGGCCCATCGATGACGACTCTGACATAGGGTTCAGACTTTTTTTTTTTTTCTCTCTCTCTTTTGTGGACTGCGTGAGCAACTTTGGGCAAGTTGTTAATTGTGTTTGTGTCGCAGTTCCCCAACTGTGAAATGGAAATAATAGCACTTTCATGCTGCAAAATGGCATTAAGGAGGTTAATTTTGAGGCACCTGCTACATGATGTTAATAAAACTCTTGGAACCGCCATTGCCCAGACTCCATCTCTAGCCTGGGTCTAGTTCTTCCCTAGGACTTCTCCAGCAGTAGCAAATGCTAATGTGGTACGCATGGGGCTTTTTTTGTGGTGTTGTGTATGCTTTTTCCTTGACCACTCAGTTCCTGGAGTGATGTGATTCTGGATAAACTTGCTTTTCATTAAAAGAAAGCCCAAAGTTTCATAGTTAGGAGACTGCAGCGTAGAGGGTGGCAAAGGAAAGAAATGAATGCCTAAAAGCATGAATGCAAAAGGGGAGCAAATGAAACAGCCAACATTAGTTATTTTAAAGTATCAAGATTTCTAAGCTGATAGAGGTTTAATTAAGGATAAGAAAATGATTTGTAAGTGCAGAGATAACAATACAAAGTTTTGTTCTTCCTGTTTTTTTTCACCTTCAGGTGCTATTGCAGTACAGATAAGATCAGCACAATTCGCTCCAATTCACAAGTACAGTCACCTAAATTACAACCCCAGCACCACTAGGGTCTTTGAGAAAGTGAGACAGAGCTCAGAGCTGAGTTTTGAAGTCAACTCACACTATGACAATCTTGCTCCCTAGGTAGCAATATGATGAGTGTATTAGCATTTAGCAAAGGTATATAAAGCCATGGTCCCTGCCTCAAGGAGCTTACAGCTTTGCAATACAGACAGAGGGACTAGAACAGGAAGCCACATAAAAAGAAAACGAATTAAGCAGACATGTTGGTTATGTATTCCTGCAACCACATCAAGCCTTGTCAAAGGGAGGAAACTATTATGTCCTTGAATGCAATCCCCACTCATGAATCCAGGCCCTGGCAGCCACTCACGGTTGGCACACATTGGCACAGCTTCCCAGCGCGCTTTCCCAGGGTGAGCCCACCCTCCTGCACCAGGCTGCGCGGTACGCAACAGACAGGCATGCCTAAGTTAGCTGTAAGCCACACATCTAATTAAATTACTGACTGGTTCAGTTAGTGAAAGCAGGCACAAGCTAGGTACAATCTGCTAACATTTTCAGACCTTGTCATTAAAAATTCCTTGCTTCAGCCTGTGCCAAAAGCAGTGGATAAAGTTTGTGGGTCTCAGGGTCCTGGTGCTCCCATCACAAGCCGTCTTCTTCCTACAACAGCCGTATTCCTGGCACAGCTGCACAGACCCCAGACTGTCCTAGAACCCTGTACCCCCAAAGTGCCAAGACCCCTCTGTTAACTCTTCTAACCCAGGGCTGAGGTGAATTGTGTGTGGTCACAGCCTGAAAGGAGAGACAGCTGTGTCTGGCCTGGGTCTCATCAGAGAGGGGCTGCCTGCTCTTCCTAGGAAGATGGAAAATTCCCAGGCAATCACACAAAGGAAAGAAAATCTTCTCAAGGGCCGAGGAAGAGAGTCAGGCACACAGGACCATGGAGGGACTTGCTCAAGGTCACACTGCAAGTCACTGCTGGAGCTGGACTGAGACAGGAGGAACCCCAGTACCTAAGCTGTACTATACTGTCTTCCCTTAAACCAACCCAGACTAAGGCAAATCAAGATAAGAAAATGATCAGACTAAGGAATCTTTCTCTGATATTAGGGATGCCAGCACCCCCAGATGATGCTGCTCGTAGCAGGAACCTGTTCCTAAGGCTGTATAGAAAGTGATTTGTCCTTGACTCCTCTGTGGAGCTGAACTGTAACTGAGACGACTCCAGCTTCTTTGAGTAGCCCAAGTCCAAAATAGCAAATTTCACAGTTTAAGCCACCTTGTGGAGGCACAAGAGGCAATATAACCTGATCTTATTTAGCAGAAGCAGTCAGTATCTCTCGGATATTTAGCATTCCTCTGCAGAAACCCATCAGGCTGCTGCGTGGAGCGCTGCACATCCTGCTCTCCCTCTGTATAGTTTATTGCTTTCTTAAAGAGAAAAAGTAAATGGGCCAGATCTGCAGCTGACGTAAATCAGCATTTCCCTCCCAAAGTCAATGAAGCTACACCAGCGGGCACTAGCTAAAGATCCGGCCCAGTGAGTTTAGTGCCATGAGGTTATGAATCACTGTTATTATGTGGCGCTGCATGCAATTGCCTGATCCCTTCTCCCCATCTCCCCAAGGGGTCCAGAGCAGCCCTCCTTGTAATGCTGCCAGCAGCGGGGGGAGATGAGAGTGTAATGTTCAATTATCTTTTGCATGTTTTTCCAATAGTAAATCACAGCAGGGGATGTGACCCCCTGCTAATTGGAAGTCATGTCCTGTGGGGTTCTCTTCTTCCCTTTTGCTCCAATGTGTATCTTTGTATTAAATACTGATAAATGGCACAAATGCAGAGAGGTGGTAGATTCTGTGTAGTTGCAGCTCTAATGAAGATTTTTCACATATCTGTTTTTCTCTAGTTTCAGAAATGTTCAATCGTGTTTATGCTAGGTTTTAGCATGAGAGGCTAAAACTGATGGAAATTTCTTCAGCCAAACCTGACTTAAATCAACTGACCTGCTCCTGTGTTATAGGAGGATAATGTTTCTTTCACTACCATCTACCACAAGGTCTGAAATCCCTCCATGACCGCTTTGTGCTTCAGAAAGGGCGAAACCTAGAGATGGTAATGCGGTAGACAGGAAGCATTTCTGTGTAGCTCATCAGCAAGCCAGTTTAGGTTTTCAAAGGGATTTAATCTGGGTGAAATTCAACCCTGTGGTCAATGAAGCACTTACATTCCTCCTGAAGCTCGGCAATAAGGCATAGGCACTGAGGGGTGAGATTGACAGGCAGAGGTTTCCCAGAGGGGGCATAGGCAGGCTGTGAGACCCCACTGGCACTGCAGGGTGACGGGTGTGCTCTCCTGTGTCCCCCAGGCCTGACAGCATATCTCCCTCTGTGTTGGACCAGGGTTACCAGACCTTCTGGGGGTGTGTATCATCCCAACATGGACTTGCTGCTTCAGGCGCTGTACAGAGAGACCACCTTTCTCCCTATGCTCCCTTCACCCCTTAGGTCTGTGTCTCAGGCTTTTACAGCCTTGTAAGCCCATGGGACACAAGTACCTGGTCAACCTGTTCTACAAGACGTCCCCCAGCAGTGGGGCAGCTGCTCTGGAAACAGCACTGGACCATAACCAAGCACGACATCCCAGCAACATTACCACCAACCTCTTCCTCCACCCTGTACCGACATATCAAATATGCTCTCATCCCATAAACCAACCCAGCCCTGTCTCATGCATGGAAGGATGAGAAGCCTGTTACATCACGACGCTGTGAGACACAATTATGCACCTTTGAAATGTACCCAGCACCTATTGCATCATGAGACATGTACCAAGAATATGATTAGAGAAGGATAAAAGGTGTTTCTTTAACAACACATTAGCCAACGTGTTTAATGAATGTATTTTAAATGCCAACTGCAGACAGAACAAGCTGTATTTCGACACACATTAGCTGATCAAGGGAAACCTCAGGATGAAGTCTAAAGGGAACAAATGAACTTGGCAAACTGGAGAATCCAGCCCACAAAGAATTTAATGGGAATTAGGGCCCTAATTCAGCAAGGTATTTAAAGACAGATTTTTAAAGGCACTTAGTGAGATAAACACTTAAATACTTTTTAAAATCTCATACACCAACATGTAATGATCTCTAAGCCTGTGTTCAGATCCATCCCTGTTCATTTCAGCAAAGTAAGCAGTACTAAAATGCTCTGCTGAATCAGAACCTAAATCAAATTTAACAGGCTAATCCAGAAATTATCTAAATCCTATACAAGCTACTAAAATAAGATTCCCCCTCCCATTTTCAGATTCTGGAACCCTCTTGTGAAATTGCTTCTCAATATTTTATTAAATTCTGTGGGTTAGTTGCAAAAAAAAAAATAATCCATAGCTAAGTAATTATTTTGTGTCAAATTCTGTCAGACCTTCTGAGAAGAGTGGAGGTTTGAATTTCAAACAGTAGAATCGATAATCAGCCACTGTACAACGATTTGGAGATATGAACACAGAAGTATTCACACAACACTTAGAAATGGTGTTTTATAAATGGCTCTTCTCCCATTTGATGTCTGATTAGGAATATGAGTCACAGTTGCCTCTGAACACTAACCCAGCGGGAATCTTAGAGGAGGAGGAGGTGACAGGAAGCTCAGATACCAGAAGGATGGGCACAAATCAATCTAGTGACTCCTGTTCTTAGTGAGTGAAAGTGGCAGAGAATTAGGGTAAGTGAGAGGTTTAAGTATCTATCTCAACTAGATGGGCAGAGAGTGAAGAAGTCCCTGCACCGTGATTCCCCCACTCTAACTGGCTGCTCATAAAAAAAGTTTGAAAACATTTTAAGAGGGAGCAGGAGGGACTGATGAGGTGACGAAGAGACCCTTGACACTTCACAGTTCTTTCACCCCTGCAGTGAAAGCAAAAGCGATCTTGGCCAGATCTTGAGAGAGTGAGATCATATACTGGTGATACTACTTTAAAGTGTCTCCAGAAGAAGTGGTTGACCCTCCATGCTGCAGTGAAAACCTGATAAGCATCAGGTACTCAACAAAGCTTTAAATATAAGAGCCTGAAGTGTAGTGTTCTTCTTTTCAGCCCAAGTAGTCTCTGCCCATGTCTCTAGAGTGTGAAGTGCCCTGGCTGCTGGTTGTGCTGCACCACCACCACCACTACTTTTCCAG
>NW_009608918.1:16455-22643 GCF_000690535.1 Cariama cristata
GATCCATTCTCAAGGGAAAGTGTCTGCGTGTAGGTGGCTGCTGTAGCAAGAAGGTGTGATGGCATCCCGTTCCCTGTCACCTCACTAGCCTCAGGGAGCAGCAAGCTCCACTGCTTCCCTGCTACCCACCCCCACCCCCCTTGCAGCCCCCACCCTGTCACAGGCAAGTGTTACCCTCAAACAAAGTTGAGAGTGTTTTTTTACAATAAGAGTAACACGGGAAATGTTTGGTCTGTACTGTAAAAATTACCACTTTGCAAAGAAGAGCCCCTTCATGCTTGTCAATAGCCTCAAAGGTGCTACTCTCAGTATGCACAAGTGTAAGAAATTGGACTCCACATGTCTTTTACTCACATTACCATGATGGGGAAGGTTTGGGGTGTGTTGGGGTTTTTGGTGAAAACAGCACTGCTTTCAAAAAGGCATTTAAAACTATATTTTTGTTTCCTAGGGCAAATCATCATATGCTTTGGGTCCAACCTGGGCTACAAAGATCATCAAATACAGGTATTTGATTAGATGTGTGAAAACATCATGTTTCTGAACAAAATTGTGCTGCTAAAACTAACCTGCACTGGTGTGGATTACGCTGACAAAACCCACTCAACAGCTAGCAGAAGGGTTATTTGTGTGGTTTTGCTGCTGATGATTTCACACTGAAGGAGAGTGAGTGATACTGGTGGTATAACTGGTATTACAAAACATTTTAGGCTGAGGTTGGATCCTTGACTCACTCACCGGCTGCAACACCATAAGGTACAGCTGAAATGTCATTGCCTTTACAGAAAATCTTCCTGGCCAGCAGCAATGCTGGCAGACTGCTTTGTGTGCTCACGTATACTGTCCAATTCCCTTCAGGAAAAACCACCCACAGTTGCTCCTGCAGTAGGCTGGAGTGTGAAGCATGGGAAATTGGACATGGAATCTCTGCTGCAGGATCAGTAAACTCCTGATGGGCAGGGTAACCTCTTCAGCCCACTCAACTGCATCTGGAAGAAGGCAATTATTTACAATTTCTTTGAGAACATATCCCAGACCAGGAAAACTTCACTTTTGCTGTCTAGCCTTTCTCACCAGGCAAGCAAAATCTGGCAAGCATCACCAGATTTTTTCATCATATTTCTCATCATATTCCCAGCCACCACGGCAAAGGTCTGGGCTGGTGTTTGTGGCCTCATTCTGCTTCATATGGGGAGTTCTATGGATGTAAATACATGAGCATAATTTTTAATGTAAATTTTACTGTGCAGGGAGTGAAGTATGAGGTTTGGTCCACACTGTTTACCCCTCTCAACAGACTTCTTGTAGCTTAACTCCACTGTCCTGTGCAGTGGCGAGAAATCCAAGGTAGCCAAGACTGCCAATGACCTCCCTGCCCTATTCACACGTGCTGTGTGCAGCATGATGTGCACTGCCTACAGATAGTCCTTTTTCATCTGTGTCTGGCTCTGCTGATTGCCCTTGCTCAAGAGCTGCAGGTGACCATCCCTCAGCTCCACTGCTACAGCAGAACATGTTGGTTCCCCCTACTCCAATTCAGGATCATCAGCAGATCTGTTTCAAACTAAGTATTTGGATTGTTTTGAGTAACTTGATACAAACTAGACAGCATCTTTCCTATAGATCTCTCCACCAGTAGTCCTTGTTGAAGGCTGTATTTGCCAGAGGTTTAATGACAAACAGGCAGAGGCCATTCAGGAGTTAAACCAGATACTTGCAGCCAGCAACAGCTGTAGTTGGAAGGATGCTGGCAGTTCACCTCTGTGCTTAGTGACAATATGGAAACTGTGGAAACTCCTTAAAGCAGCGATTTGCCCTGGTCTTCACTTCAGTGATCAGCATCAGAGGTGTCCCCCCTGGACCACTCGCTGGGACTGTTTCCAAATGGATATGAATAAAATAGCAGCAAGAGCAAAAATGTTAGTAGCTTAGCCCAGTGGCACAGTTACAATAAGCTAAGATGTAATAAAAATCTGGGGAAATCTCAACATTTAGGGGAAAAAAATACAACATTCTGTTTCAGAAGAGAAGTATAATCCTAAAAACTTTCCTCGGGTCACAGAAATGCAGGAAAAAAAGAGGAAATACTGAAATAAGCAAATTTTTGAATATTGTCCACTATCTATAGTGGGTTCTAGTGCTTTCATATGGAAATTCTATGATCTTTGAAGGCCTAACCAAACCCAGACTTTCAGAGTTGGAGAACTGCAACTTCTGGCTTCTGAGAGCCTGGAAGAGAAACGTGTGTCAGTGCCCCAGCATAAACTGAGATGGTCAGATTTTCCAAACTTCCAAGAGCATAGTGGTGAGGTGAGCGGTGGCTCCATGACCTGGTGGCACATCAGCTGCATTTGATTGCATCTGTGGTGGTGTGTGTCAGAGACTCTATAAGTTCTAGAAACGCCAGCCCTTTGGACTGCCTGCATGAAATACGTGCTCTAGAATCGTATTTTCTGGAAGCCTGGGCTTCCAGAAGTGCTGTCATTCAACATGCAGAGAAGAGACTACACAGGTTTTGACAGATACCTCCTTAGTCAAAGCCTGTGAAGTGAATATCTAACTGCAGTTGGCCATTTTTGCTGTGTTTCTTCCTGAGGAGTCTGTGAAGACCTAGAGGAAGCAAGGAGTCCCACATTGTAAGCTTCGACGCACTTGTTGAGTCCAAAGGAAAACCCAGACTCGAGTGCTGGGAATATCAGGGTCAAACCCTGTCTCCACTATTGACTTTCTCTGTAGCCTTGGGCAGATAATATCACTGTTTGCCTAAGTTTCTGCATAACATGAGGATGTTTGATTTACCATTTCTAAAGCACTTTTGGGTGATATAAAGTACCATGTAAAGAGTTACTCCCGCAAGTTAAGCTTTGCAGAGCTGGGCTTGTAGGTAATAGATTGCTGCCAATTTTATTTTTTAAGTGGGTTTCATGTGTTTATTTTCTCCCAGAAGTATTCTTTTGGTGGCTGTGTGTAACTCAAAACTGTCAGGTTTGATTTCGTGTGTTGGGCAGAAAGTAAGAGTAAGTTATATGTGTCCTACAAATCTTATAAGAAATCTTTACAACTGCCCATTGACACAGGGTATGGAACTGCGTACACTAGAGTGGACATTTCTCCTGGTTTTCTATCGAGAAAGTGGGAGGAAAACACCTTTTGTTCTCTGGTGAGGGTTTAATTTATGTGCAAATGTTCTTTGGGCTTCTTGTGAATCGGAAACCAAACATGGTGAGCAGAAAAAGGAAAAAAAAAAAAAAATCTCAAAAAGACAAAAACCCAATCCAGCACATAAAAGAAACATGTGTAGCGTCGCTACATGCCAAGGTACTGCGAATGGATCACTGGTCGGCCCGGACCAGGGAAGAAACAGATAACACACACAGTGTGAGCGTCAACTTCCTCATTCATTGCGCAGCTAATTCCTTTTATACAAACACGTCACAGGGAGGCGGTGACTAGCTCTCTATCTTTCCATGACATCACGAGATCTTCCGAATGCCTCACCCTACAAACATGAACTTTGCTTTTTATCAAAGCATCTTACATTTTCGGTGCTTTTCAGCAGCACATATTTGATGAAATAACTCAGCAAATGGGAATGAAGAGGCAAATTAAATAAAGCAAGCAGTTCACAAAAATGTATTGCAAATGGAACAACCCTGCAGGAAGGATTAAGAAACAAAGTCACCAATATGGGCCTAAAGGTTCATAAGTAACTACTAATTTCAGTTCATTAAGAGGAGCTGTCTGAAATGACCTTCACTTCCAGAAAGCAGTAAATTGTAAAGGATTTCTGGAAGATGAGCCACTTTCAAAGGTAGACATGCAGGAGAGCAAAAGGTAAATTAAAGCCCATGAGAATTATTTGTGTAAACAATTTTGAGGACTTAAGTATTATTTGCTCCAGGTCTTGGTGTCCCAATACTTTTGGGACAAAACCTAGACCTGCTTCCCACAGAAAAAGATTCTGGAAGTACAGCCATGGGGCTCTGAATACATCATGACACTCCTGCCACTGGAGCAGATATCTGGGAGTAGACAGGTGTCCTCTTCAACACCGAGACCATTTAAAAATCAATCCAAGCTGTGCCGCAGTGAATAAAGATTCCTAGTTAATGAATCCTAGCAGATATTTGTTATCTTTTTAACCTCTTGAGTTGATGATTTCTTTGCCAGATGACAGCATTAACATCTATCTTGTGTTTTTTTCTATAAAGTCGTCATTCAGTCTGAGTATGTATTTCACTTGCTTTCAAAATGAATAAAGACAATAGGAAATAAGTCTTTTCAAACCTTCTATGTTTAAAATCCTTAGTAACCCTAGGACACTTGTTTCTCACCAATTCTCATCTTGGTTAAAGGCCACCTAATATCATTATATTTGTATGCGTCAGCACTACATATGTCAAGCATACATTTACTACACTAATGGTTACTAAAGGTAGTGAAAAGGCTGGCCATATCCCTGTATCGAGTCTTCCTCTTTGTGAGCAACAACCTTGGAGTTCAGTTGGTGGAAGGAGTCATTTGTGTGTAGGTTTCAAGATTTTAGATTTCATTTCTTCCTCTAGCATCCCCTCCTTATCACTGTGGTTGCAAAGGGGGTAGGCTTTCCTGCAGCTTCTACTGCAGACATGTATGAGAAAAAGAGCACGCTTACTTCCCTTAATTTAGTATTTCAGGATCATTTCTACGTTTTTGGTCCTTTTTGGCATCCTTTGTGTCTTGTATCCTGTAGCAGGTACAATGAAACAGCAAATTTGGGAGACAGGGACGATAAAAAAGTTAAATACACAGAGACATAACATCACATTACCCTTACCCCAGTGTCACAACAGGCAGCCACCAAAAGAAGATGCCCGAGTCTAGCCCATTCCCACCTCCAGTCACTCCTTACATCAGATCTAACAATCACCTTGAAGAAAGAAGTCTGTTTGCTAAACCAGCAGAAAACAAATCTTTTTTTTCTTGTGTGTGGTTAGTTTCCATGCCAACTCACCGCACATTCGCATGATCTGCAGATGGTATGTGAGGGAGGGGCAGGAATATGTGAGTGGGGGCAAAGAGGGGAAAGTAGGTTACATCAGATTAAATTGAACAAAAAGCTGCACCCCAAATCCCCAGTAGCACATCTAAATCTACTAACGCAGCCGTCAGAACTCTGAATGGGATGCTGAATTATATGAGAATCCATGAAGGCTTTTTGCCATATAAAGAGAAACCTGAAGGTTTGACGAGTTTTAGCTGAAAGTTTCAGACTCTATATCAGACATCAGAGAATTAAGACCGTAAACACAACAGTGAAATTAATGTTTAATAGTTTATTTTAATATAACAAAGATCACATAATTCCAAGAATAATAGTAATCAACCTGCTGTATACTAATATCTCAAGACTGAAACAGTGTTAAAATGGACAGTAAGGATGTTTTATCATCAATAGTCCTTGTAAGTTACCCCTATCATTAGAATTTGTTTTTCATTAAACTTGTAAAGTTAATGTTTGACAAGTCTATGATACTATAATAAAGTAAGTACTATTTTTACCAGCTACTTGGAATGTACCAAATGTTACATAGCGTACCTAGCCTATAGGCATAGTTCATGCAGGATATACAATTTGGGTGATTTAGGGATTTTAAAGAAAGTTAATATTTGTGTTTCTGAAAGAGGAAAAGGTTAAAAAAATCTCTAAAAACAGTTATTAGAGATTTTGCTTTTCATTGTATGATAACAATCTCAAACTCTCCATGTATGAAGGTTGCAGTGAAGAGTAATGAAGGATGTTTGTCTTGTAACTTTTTTATGCTAGATAGGCAAACAATACTTCTACAGTCATCTGAAGACCTTTCATACCATTGCAAAAAGCTGAACCTTACTAAAGAACACGCATTTAAACAGCCTAGATTTGTCTCCATCTTTATTAACAATATGCAATGTCAAGTAGAACTTGGAAAGGATTTTAGTATTATACACAGTATTACTGATAATTTTGCTGAAATATAAGGTCAAGTCGTCATATGCATTTTCAAAAAGGATTTTGAGAAATATAAGTTCAGAAAATAGCTAAGAGGATAATATGTTTTATCAGCTAGATCTATCAGAATCATGATTGTAGCACACACAGAGAGTTTGAACTAATTTTAGCATATAGTTCAGGTATCAGTGTTGAAGCTCATGCTGAAACATGCTCA
>NW_009608918.1:22674-23555 GCF_000690535.1 Cariama cristata
TCCTGCTTTTGCCTATACTAGCCCTATTGAAGACAGCTTGAGCGTCTCTGCAGATGCCCACAGCTGCACTCTAGACTAAACTAGAATGACTTTAGAAGCTAAGGTCAGGAAGAGACCCAGAAACATGACCTCAGCTCAATAGTAGATGCTGCAAATGTTTAATTCAATAGGATAGGAGCAAAAGTGTAAGATTAAAGATGTGCTTTGCAGAATCACGGCCCATAAGATGAACTAGCACTATCTAATGCTCTGCAGACAACCAGAAGTCCATCAATATTTTGGGAACTGATTCCCTGAGGATCTACCTGCATTTGCAGCTCCATAGCCAAAGAATGTCCAGTCACATAATGAATTTTTTGAGTTTTACATCTGCCAGAAGGGAATCATATTGCCCCAAATATTCATGTTGCAAAACTACTTGCCCTTTCCCAGACACACTGATGTGAGACATAAGCTCAGCATACTTATGCCATTAGTCAGATGGGACCTTGATGTTTGAACCAACTGTTCCCTTACTGAAAACTGGGCCACTCTTGCGGAATCTGATTGATAGATAAAATATTTATGAAAGGTGTGAGGAGCTCATTTGTTAAGATATGACTGGTGTTAGCAGAATGTCTCTGATCAACATGAGTAATTAATTAAAAATACACAGAACTGTCTCACACAGACAGAATACAGATCTGAGTGGGGAGGTCCAGGCAAAACTGATGTTTCTCCTAACAGCAGATAGTGCTGGAATCTTATTGCTGGAGGACCACATTCCCTCCCCACTAATTCTCACTTTTGTGGCTCTGCTCTGAAAAATACAGAATTGCCATGGTATGAAAAAAAAGAAGTATTTGTCATTTGGCAATAGACTCGTTATAAAGTGCTGGTTC
>NW_009608918.1:23586-47855 GCF_000690535.1 Cariama cristata
AGCAGGAGAAGAAATAGAGGATCTGACTACTGCTACACAGTACCCCTTCCTGGTTTTCCACTAGAAGTTTGACATTAGAAACCAGTTCCTACACAGAGTAGTTGTTTCATTTAGCAGAATGGTGATTGTGCAAAAGGTAAAACATTTATCAAAGCTTCTAAAAGTTAAGCAATTCCAGTGAGGATGAAAAAACGTGTATTTGTGGGAAAAAGTCTGTTGTGTTTAGAATTAGGATGAGGTCTATGGCTATCCTTTGCGTCACAGTTGCATCTGCAGACCTTAAGACTGTTATAACCTTTATTCAGTAAGTGTACCTAAGGAATGGAGAGATGAAGAGATTTGACTGGGGTAAATGAGAATTTGACAGCAGTGCTGACATGTAGGTGAAGTCTACACAAGAGACTCGCGCTGCTCCACGTTAACCAGCAGCGCAATTCTTTGTTACAAGCCCTATATTCTGCATCAGCATGAACACCCTTCTCCTGCCCCAACCTTCCCTTTTGACAAAGCATTCTCTGAAAAAAATCCCCAGGTACAATTTAGATGCTTGCATAGACCAAAGACCATCCCCAACAGGTGGTTTGGATGCACCCAACCCATCTGGTATGATAAAACAGATTAGTTGTAGGAGACAAGGCACTTGGGCCCAGTGCCAGAGAACGGCCCTGGGTACAATTACTTGCCTGTACGTCTACTCAGGGCGTGAGTGAGGGAAGAACAAGGCAATTTGTTAGTGACATTAAAACCATATTTATTATTGTCATAGTCAGACACATGTATAAATGCATGGGACGTTGCTATCATTAAGTATCCTGATGCCAAGTCTCTGTGGCTATGTCTTTATTAAGTAAAAAAAAGGCAAAGCCTGTCCCTGGATGGGACGGTTGATGCCCAGACAGCTAGTATGCCCCTTCACTCTTTGGTCAGGCTGCCAGCTGCTGAGCCATCAGCCCAGGCTACCCCCAAACTGTGCCAGAAAACTGTCCAGGAGAGCTATCTGTACCCTGACCCATCATGTTGGCAGCTTATATGTAGCTCCATACTCTGGAACCCTCTGCAAATATAGACAGTACAGCAGGATGAACACTTTCACTGAATTCTTGTAGCACAGTATACTTTCTTCCCTGTTTTCTACCGTAACATCAGTTCAGCGACGTGCCATGAGGTCCTTGCATCTCCACCTCATTACAAAACTCTTCAGCCTGTGAATGATGCAGGTGGAAAGAGTCCAGGACTCCAAAAGGAAAATCCCTTTTGTGGGAAGCAGGAGGTGGAGGTCCCCAGCCATCGACGGGTTTTGTGTTGATTCAGCACTATAAAAACTATTTCTGTCTTCATTCAAGAGATACAGAAATTTTTTTAACATCTTTCGGTGTGGAGCTGGAAAGTAGGTCAGGTAGAATAAGTGTGACAAGACAGGCCACTCACAGGGAGGTGGAAAGTTCAGCTATTATAAGTACAGTTGTGACAAGTTTAGATTTGGCATTTGCTGATCAGGATCTCTCAAACGTCTAATAAGTCCAACCTTCTCCTGAAAGGACAGTGTGCCTGCGTTTGTCCTTAAAACATTCTGTGAAGTTAAAGGTAGAAAGTAAAGGATTTATTTTATGGGATGAATATTCCATTAAATAAGCAGTTCCAAGGTACTTAGGACGGCATAATATGGTAGTTTCAGAAATTACACTTAACATTATATAGTCACTTTTAAGGCACTTAATTTTTAACTACAGTGTGTTAATGAGAAAGATCTGATTAACAATAAAGCTAACAACTGTGTGTGACATGATCTGTGACTATTAAGATGTATTAATGTAATGTAATGAAACATTTTCAAACCATAACATTATTTATTATGTACGAACTACCTAAATTTAATTTTCTACAGTAATGAGTAATGCTGGTGTTATTTGTTATTTTACTTATAAAATAGTCCCTAGCTTTCAGAGAGATCTCAATAAAAATAATTAAAATAAATCCATAATTTTAAAAGTGGTTCCTTAATATTCATACTAGTAAAGCTGGAAATCTTGCATAATCTATAATATAAGAATATCTACAAGAGCCAATTAAGATTCCAAATTCCAACCAAAGCAGTTACAAGCCTGACCACTTACAAGCTAATGGATGTTAATGTAGACTTCATATATTTCCGCAGTCTTTGCATCAAACTCTGTCACACATGCACAGAGCCACATGCATACAGTTCAGTTATTGCTCATCTCTTCAATCAACTCCAACCAGGCAGACCCAGTCTGATGTTCCTGTTGCATTATAGAAGTATGTAGCACCATTGTCATCCAGACTGACAATAGGAGGAGAGTTGATTCAGACACAGGATTTGAGAGACATCAGTTCTAGCCCTTCCTGGATCACAGGCTCTGTCTCATGGAGCATCTATATTTAAAGACTGGAGAAACATTATTGTTACTCTTCCCACTGGGGTGTGTGAGGAGGAACAAGTGATGCTCCATGGCGCTCAGGTACACTGGGGGTGAGGGTCACTCTCAGAGGTTCAGTACTTTCTGTTGTCACCACCACAAGCCCCCATTCAACATTCACACACTTAAGATTCACCCCAATGTTAACTAGGGTATTCATCTATGAGGTTTGGGTGGCCTGAAAGTAATCTGAGAATTCATTTGAAATGCAGTAATTTGCATATTTTATGTACTAAAATTCTATCAAGTCCTAGCAAGATTTTTCTTCTCTTTCCCAGAAATGCCAAAAGTCTGGTGTGTTTAAAGAAGAGATACACCGCATACTCAGAGATTTTCTTCCTAAACATGTAGACTCCCTGTTAGTGCCCCCATACCCTAGAACAACCTTCTCTGACAACCTACCGCTAGCTCTGCTTACGCCACCATTTGCTTCCCTGAAGCACAAAGGTGTCATAGGACCAGCAGCACTTTGTTTTGGTCATACCCAAGCCAGGTTAAGCTTCAGAGATCAAAACAAACTTTCAATCTCACTTACACATCTACAGGCAGCTTGCTGTGATGCTCGGAGCCATGAGACTCTCTTGGGAGTAGACTTTTAGTACAAATTTCCTCCCACATGCACTGCTTACATAGGGAATGCAGAATTATGATAAATTGTGCAGTTAATAAAATTGCCAAGAATTTTTTTGGAACCAAGAACTAGTCTTTAGAATTATTTGGGCATTGCTTTGCAGGGTTTTGGACCTAAGGAAGTCATTGATAGCTGGGTAAAGTGGCTCTAAAATACTTTTCAAATTAGAAAGGCTATACTTCTCAATCACTCTGCTACAGTTCATATTCTTCATATTTTATAGTATACATTAATAATAGTAATCAAATAATCTGAGTTACCTTTCACAAGGAAAATATGACACATCTCTCCCACAGCCATGAAAACTTTTGTGAGCTACCGTAACTTTTGGAGTTTCCTAACTTTTCAATGCTTCATCTCACATGCGTCAGACTGTGCAAATGCTGGGGGATTTTAAGGGTGACAGGAGGTGAGGGGGTTCTAGTTTTGTTTTGGCCTCTTCTTTTGAGGTGGGGATTTGTTAATTCTCATTTTGCATACAATTTCATAAGTATTTTTAAGCACAAAATAAGGAAACAAGAAAATACCGTGCAGTGTCTAAATTTTACCTGTTCTCACACTTTTCAAAATCTTTATTCCGTACAAACTCTGTGGGCAAGATTCTCCCTGTGGGTCTTCTCAGCTCTCATCTGGCATCCCTCATACATGGAGAGTTTTACCTTCTTCTAAAACTGTTTAAATCTCACACGCTATAATCTTATTTGACTTTTCCAGAGTTTGGTTCTTCTTCAAACTGATCAGCATACCCATAATTCATGCACACAAGTCACCGCACAACATTACGGGTTCAGCGGGACTCTGATATGAAATACTGGTAAAGCTCACATGACATAAATGTGCACTGTGCATTAATTCAGTGGCGTATCCCATGCACAGGCCCATATTTATCCATCTAAGCATGTGTTTAAGCCCCACGTTATATCTGGTCCTTTCCCAGCAGAATGGAAATGCTTCCTCTTTCTGTGCACGGTCGCTTAATTGCCATTTGGTCATCCATCATTTCTTCAAGAGGCAAGGTTCAAATGGGCTACACGTGTACAAGAGTGAAAGAAAAGCTAATTCAGGCCAAAGTGAAGGTCCATAAAGAGACCTCATTGATGTGAAGGATCTTGGTCTTTGTGGCTAGTTCCTGGCTCACACAATTTGGTATCTAATGGTTGGAATGTTTTAAAAAGAGCCTGCCATTCTTTGCCACATCCACAGCATGAGACAAACAACAGCACAGAGATACCTGAACCAGTAGACACACCATCCAGCATTTACCTGTTTGTAGATAAAATCAGTTCCCAAGACATATTAAGCTTGATATAGAAGGCATTTGCAACTAGATCCAGAGGCATTAAGGCATTTACATTCCTGGGCTGCTGAGGCTGCCACAGAGTTGTACCACACCAAGCGGATATGCTGGCTTAATCTTTACACATTCTCTTCTGACCCCAAGGGCAAACACATCCAGAGGTATGTGACCATGGCTTGCCAAAGTAAGTTTACTACTAGTGGCATGTGAACTGTTTTGAAGTGCACTGCAGCCTGGTCTAGAACGAGGAGATGCCACAGGCAGTAACACACACACCTGGTAGCAGAACTTTGGAAACCTCTGGCTTGCAAATACTGGCATTAAGCTCATCTTCTGGTCAAGATCATTTCCCATCCCAGGAATTTGATGCACAGAGAGGGATGTCTTAGATAGCTGCTTGCTTACAAAAAGAGGAGAGTCTTTCTGAGGGATGTCTCAATAGGGTCTTCTCCTCTTGGGCAGTTGTTTGCATCTCTTCTTTCAAGCAAGGGTGTGGGTTGTTTTTTTTTTTTCATTTGGGCCACTGACAGCATGTGATTTCATTAGACATGTGAGTAAAATTGCGAGTTTTGTGTCTTCCTCCTGTGAACTCCCCTCCCACCTACTCCATTTCTTCCGAGAAAGAGAAGCTGAAAATGGCTGCTCGAGATTTTCCTTTCTGTTGAACTGAAAATGAGAGAAAAGCTAAGACTTTCTGAGCACAATTGTACTTTCCCAATCAATAAAAGCTGATCGAGAGCCCGAAATGCTCTGCACACAGATACAGCCCTGCATTTCCTGTCACTGCCTGAGGTGAAACCTTCCATTGCCTGCTGCGATGATTCATTTCCAAAACTTCAGTTAAGTTATCACAACGGCAGCCGATCTCTGATTTTTACCCATGTCTTTTCCCCACCCTTGCTTTCTTTTATTCTTTTTCAATTAAAATGTGACTCACTGTGATGGAATTTTGTCAGAGTCCATCAACCCCAATCCTTTTCCTCCCCAAACCCTGTTCCTGATACATCTGTCACAAATTTTTATTTTAAGCCTTGGTAGTCGGTACTGTCATTTCATTCCATATGTCTGCAGCTTCCAGAAACTGAATTCAGAAGGGCTCTGTTGTGCCAGGTGCTGTACAAACATAATGAGACCTTCCCCCAGGAGCTACATTTTAAAAATCTCTGTCAGCCCTTTAATGATACTTTCTCTCTCTTTTTAATTCTGTTTCTCTTGCTGGTGCTCTCACAAAAGCAGTAGCCTGGCTGCAAACTTGCCTTTTGCTACCATCACAGCAAACTGGATTGTCTTACTGGAGACAGCAGAACTACTTCAGATTTGTACTTTGGGTAACTGATAGCAGGACATCCTCCCCTCTTTCACTCATTAAAAGTTAGTCATGATGAAACGCTGAGACAGGTGCAATTGACAGGTGCAGAGAGGTTAGAGATCCAATAAACCTTCCTAATTTTTGATTCTGTGTGATACTACCTGCTTTAAGAGACTTTAATTACTAATTAGCTATGCTGTGCATTTGTTTTGTTATATTTACCCCTGCTTTCTGCTGGGATTTCAGTAACTGTTGGGGAGGAAACCTTGGAAGAAAGCCAAAACACTGTAGTAAGAGGTATCAGCAATGTTCTTTTCAAGTCAGAACTGGACCACTGACACCATTTGACGGTAGTTACCCCACTGTGATACTGTCTCAGACCACATCCTGGGAATGTGACATCACATGTGTCCACTGGAGCTTGGAATTCCTGACAGCAAACTGCAGCACATTAAGCAAAATTCAACAGGCTAAGTGAAAACGGAATGTTTCTTTTAAAAGCACTTTCTTATAAATTGCCCTATCTGATTAAGAGACTATCGAGGCACCTTTAACTTGAGCACCCTTGGGTGAACTCATTCTCATAAGCAAAAGTCTCCCACTTTCCCTATCAAAAATGATCTTTACTTCCAGAGATAATAGGCAATAGCCTTGCCTATAGGCAGCCACATCCTGGTGATGGAGCTAATTGATGCAAATGGCTCCAGGGTATTTTGCAGAGGATCTCCTGAGGATCTTCACTGTCCTCACCATCCACACTACAGTACAGCTTTGTTGAAGAAATAGGTTACCTTCACAAGACTTTCCCTAAGAAGGAGAGTCTAAACAAAGATAAGAAGTCAGCACCAAACTGTAGTACTGGATATTTGAAAGCTGAAGGTAGGTGGCATTATTGTTAGTCTCTCAAACATTTCAGTCAAGCTCTAACAATAGTTTTTCCCACATGAAAGGGTAAATGATCCTGTGTGTCAGAGGTTATGTCTTCACTTCAGAATTAAGTCAGGTGAAGCTGTCGTCTCTTCCTCCTTCTGGTTCACGGAGAAAACCCAAATCCGGGGGTGTGTTTTCCATTCAGAATGGGATTACAAATTGAAGCTCAGGATCTGGCACCCTCATTGCTGAAGATGAAGTCACAGCATTTGAACGCTGAGTTCCCCAGTATTTTCCCACACCTCTCTGTGCCCAGAAAATCACTCCAATTTACATACACTTACATGGGTGGGGGTATGTCTACACCATCATTTCACTCCCCATCTCACCCCTGGTCTTAATTCACTGATCCTCCATATTGCATAAATATTCATTCACTCCCACGTTATTTTTGGAAAGTACTTGGTAGCTCCTTTGAAAGAAAAATCAAAGTGTTTTGTCTTAGGTATTCTGGTCTAGAATGGAGAAGAATGCACCAGGCTTCTTTTCTTCTGCTCTGCAGAGTCCTCCAGCATCTTTCCTGAAGGCTTTGCAAACTCAAGCACTCCAGTCTTGTAATGTCATACATACAAGACCAAAATGTAGAATCTCAGCTTCATTCCACGAAAACACTAAGCAACAGGACTGCCGCACAGCTCACACTTTGAACTGAAAAGAATGGACCCAAAATTACAACTATATCTTAAGGGAAGAAGGACCTGCAGGAGACATAGGGCCAAGTGTGTTAGTGAGAGGACAAAGCTACCATGCTGTCAAGGAAACCAGCCTGTCTAGTGTAGATACAACCACTAGCAGATGCATTCGTCAGGGTAGATGGAGCCAGAGCAACATCATTTAATGTAGTAAAAAGAATTATGGCATATTACTTTGATGGGTTCAGAGATGTACCTGGGTATATGAAATCCCTTTGTCGAAATAATGGGTGTGGGATATGGCCCAAGTTTACTAACTTGAGTTCAGACCCACATGGAATTCAACTACATTTTTGCAATGAAAATCTTTCTGTGTGATTGAGAGTTGTCCCTTCAAAGGATTCAGTGGCCCCCGGATTGGAACTTTGTCAAAAGTTAAAATATGACAGATTCTGCAGATGACAATTTTGCTGAGGGGAAAGGTCATTGGTACCCCCTCATGAATCAGTGTTTTTATGACACAGTTCTTCAGATGTGAAGTTTTTTTCTGGTGCATTATATAGAACATCAACTTTGCAGACAGTAGAAGCCAGAGAGGTCTATTACATGGATAACTGACCCTAGTTTTGTTTTGAATGCAGATTTCCTTCAGTGATGCTCTTATATTCAAGAAGGAGTACATGCATTGTGGTTCAATTAACATTGAAAGATTAATTGGAGAATTTCTACCTGCAGTCAAAACACAAACAGTAACTGTTGTCAATCTACTGTTTGAAAAATTACCTACCCACTAACCTGTGTCAGACAGCATGCTATAACCCGCTTCCATACCCAGGAACTCCCCAGCCGATGCCGAGAACCTGATTCAATAAGAACCATGAGATCCAAATCTGGGGAAAATATGATTATTTGGCTGTGGGTCATGACAGAGAGCAAACACTCTGCTGCAAGCTAAGATGAAGAGGTAGCAGTCACTGCACTAGCTTAAGAATGCGGAGTAGTCTTGTGTCTGTCTACAGAGGTGGGAAGGAGTGGAAGGTCCTCTCCACACTCACCCCAACTAAGTACTGTGTAGGCAAAAGGTGTGCAACTTCAGTGCAAGACAATCACAGTGGCTGCACCATTTCTGAGGACTTTCTGCAGTCTGGATTTTATCTGTGGACACACTGGAGGGGTGAGGTGGGAAATTTCTCAAGATTAGAGAAAAAGAACTCACCATACTTATATCTGCTTTATCTAAAACCATTAGATCTGCACATTTGGCTTGGATGTCTCAGAAGGACAAACATTTGCATGAGATTTCTTCTGATTTTTACTTCCAGAAAAGCCAGAAATAGTGTAAGAATATCAAGAATGACCTCTTTACTTCTCCTTTGGGTTTCCTGTAGGAGGAGGAAGTACAAATCTCCCAATATGCTCAGTTCAGCATCAGTTTTTCTGGGTCTTTTTGTTGAAGCAATTTCTCCAACATTAACTGTGGAGAAACTACAAACCCTGGAATCAAAAAATCATAGAATGGTTTGGGATGGAAGGGACCTTACAAATCATCTAGTTCCAACCACCCTGCCATGGGCAGGGACACCTTCCACTAGACCAGGTTGCTCAAAGCCCCATCCAACCTGACCTTGAACACTTCCAGGGATGGGGCATCCACAGCTTCTCTGGGAAACCTGTTCCACTGCCTCACCACACTCACAGTGAAGAATTTCTTCCTTATATCTAATTTAAATCTTCCCTCTTCCAGTTTAAAACCATTGCCCCTTGTCCTATCACTGCATGCCCTTGTAAAAAGTCCCTCCCCAGCTTTCTTGTAGGCCCCTTTAGGTACTGGAAGGTTGCTCTAAGGTCTCCCCGGAGCCTTCTGTTCTCCAGGTTGAACAACCCCAACTCTCTCAGCTGGTCTTCATAGGAGAGGTGCTCCAGCCCTTGGATCATCAGAATGGAATGGTAAAGACAACAGAAGTGTTGGGTAGAAGAGGAATAATTCAACTATCACCATGCAGAGGGAGCATGATAGTGATGGAAGGGTCGAGATTTTCTTGTGCTCTGGAGTCACTACATCACACTAATGCACAAACCTATTTACTGTATGGTATGTATTTCTGGAGTTAGAAGAGAGAGATGAAAAATCTCTTCCTAAGCCTGCCCAGAGCCTTGTTCAATACCAAAATGTTGACAGTTTTTAGATCTATGCAATCATCTTGTTTAAGCAAATATTCTCCCAGACCACTTCAAGCGATTTGGAACAAAATATCACTATAATTGGCAGCTCTATACCTCCACTATGCCTGACCCACCAGTGTGGTCTCTGACTGAATGCACACAAAAGAGGGGCCAGGCAGCTTCATTTAGGACAAAGAAACGTTTGCAGCTGCTTTCCTCAGTAGTGTGGCTCTGCCTTCTGATGTCAGTGGCATCTTTTCTTTCTTTCTTTCTTTCTTTTTACCAGAAAGGTAGTTAAATGTGCATCAGGAACAGCATTACTGGAATGAGACTTTTTAGTGTCAGAGGTATTGTAGCACGAGTAGGTGGAAGTCTGCACTGCAAATAGGACAGGAGATAAGGAACTTCTTCACATCTGAGGTGGCCTGTGTATCACCTTCACACTGGCAAGGTAAGCAAATGGCTTTGCTAAGTGACAGCTGTTGGATTCAATAAACCTTTGGCTCTGTCCCTTTTCACATACTGTAAATATCCATATCACAAAGTCCACAACTAACCCATATTGAAAACTTGGCAGATAAAAATCAAAGGAGAGATACTGAAATCTGACATCTTCATCCAAAGCTGACTGAAGTCCATCACTTAAATGATTAGACATTTATAGCTATCCCTAAATTACCTTTTCATTCTTGGGGATGTTAGTAGGGGCAGAAATCTCTCCAAAAGAGGTTTAGGAAGCATTAGTACGGCAATATACGAAGCTGGTGTTGCCTTTCTCAGACTATGCCCACAGAATCCATAAAACAAGCTGGAACCTACACATCTATTGTCAGCCCTAAAAATCTAGGCTTGTTATAAAATAAATAAAGATAAAAGTCTCTCTAGTTAAACTGCCTCTTTCAAATTCACACTGGCAACAGAAACCTTATTACCAATCACACACTAATTGTGCTGACGTGAGCACTGCAGATTGTTTCTAACATGAGTTACTGCCCATTTCCAATGGCTTGTGCAATCAGTGGGTTTCCTAATTGCTTTGGGGATTAATAACACAATAGGAGGCCATTTCACATTGGTTGACAATTATTTTATCCAACTGTATAAAGAACAGGTGATAAATTAATAAATTATAATCAGTCAGTTATTAAAGCTTAATGGCAGATGGCTGCAACAAGAATAAAGAGAGCCTGAGCCTCACAAAATGGTATTTTGATAGTATTTTTCAATGCATTTTTAATGAGGCATATAAAATGCATAAAACTTATAAATCATTTATAGAAGAACAAACTACAGAGTTGAATGGTCCAGTTATAATGCTATCATTATATTATTAATATTACAAGATCACACAGTAGCCTGCAAATCTGACGAGCAACTTATTGTGTCAGGCGCTGTACAAACAGAGTGCTGCTCTGGTGCCAAGGAGTTGCACAGCCACGGCTGGTTGCTGGTGGGGCCGCACATTCAGAAGATGACCTGCCAAAGTCATGGGAAGACCCCAGGGCAAAAGCTCACTCATCAGCACAAGTTCTACACTGAAGTCCTTAGTGACTGTTGAACCCAGTCTAGGACTCTGGGATTTTAACCTAGACGTGCATGTATTTCTGAGGCATTTGGTGTGCAAGGAGCACTGTGCTGTCAGACCAGAAAACATCCCGCATGCAGGTGAAGGAATGGATGTGCAACACCTTGTTTGTTTGTTGGAAGGCATTTGGTATTTCACAGCACAAATGCATGTGCATGTAGGTATTTCCCAAACGCTTTTTATTGGTATGATAGTCTGAAAACATGGCCAACCAAATCAGTCTAGGAAGTCTATTGTTTTCCTGCCTTCTTTTGCTTCCTCTGAGGCACTGAATAGCCTATTGTATGTATTTTATCATTTATGTATATTTGGATTAAATTCTCACCCTTTTTAGGTCAGTAGGAAAACTCTTTTTTTTTACTATAGCTGAGCCAGAATTTCAAAATTTCTCTTTGTTTTCTGGGTTATAGGCCTACAAAATACTACCTCTTACCTTGTACTCATACCCAGCCAAATAACACCTTGGAATCCTTAGTCCAAGTACTAATAAGAACAGATAATAGTCTCTGACTATTGGTTACTGTCTGGCTCAAATTGACCTCAGTCAATTATAAGTTAGGATTTTCCCCACAGGCAATTTGGTGCGAGAAGGACACTGCTTAGGGGACAGTGACACACATCTGTCAGTGCACAGAAAAATTCAAGCTCCTCCACCTCAAAACTCACGTCACACAAAGTTTTCCTTAATTCCTCCCTGATGAAGGTTAGTCAGTGATTTAGGTAAAATGGATTGAATATTCCAGTTCCCTAAAGTCAGATGCATTCCTCACAAAACGTAGTCAGTGATTTAGGTAAAATGAATTGAATATTCCAGTCCCCTAAAGTCAGATGCATTCCTCACAAAACAGTCATTCTGGGTGATATCCTCTCTGGCTCTATTAAGCCAGAGATCAAGAACTAAATAACCTCTGGAAACCAAGTTATGCTTCTTATCCCAGAGGTAAACCCTTTGGCACTGCAAGACTTTAAAAATGCGGTTGACAGTCGAGTAGTCATCCCTGAACATGGTTGGTCATTGTGATCAGTGCTGTCTCTTGGCTTCTCCCGGCTCTTGTCCCTCTCCTCTCTCACAAACATCGCTGGCTGCTTGCTTCTAACTTCATCCCACATCAGAATCTCTGTAGGAGGAAACTGTCTTTGTTTTCAGTGCTTATACAGCCTTTAGAGTCACGGGGAGAGGCTGGTCCTTGAAAAAGAGCCCTTCCCACAGCACATATCAGAAAACAAGGGCAAATGCCCAGGAAATATCTTGGAAGCATCTCCCTTACACTGTGTTTGCTGTAACCAGCCTGCAGCTGAACACGGGAGCACCAGTCTGGCGCCTTTTGCAATGACACTCATGCTGGTTTTACCTCAGGCAAGGGAAAAAAAGAGTAGCTTTTCTACACTCGTGCTGGCAGATGGTTTTGGGGAATAGCAGAGCAGAGAGAGAGTCTTACCAGGGCTTGAGGGGCAGGGGTAGCCCCCAGGGATGACCTGGACTCTGGCTGGGATCCTGCAGGGGTGAGGGGAAGGAGTGATGCTCAAGCTGCATTTGACCCAACTCTTGTCTGTGAGTGACCTCCCTCCTGTCGGGCTATGATTCTTCTCGTGGCTTCTGCCTGGAGCTTCCTCCACAGACAGATTTTCACTACACTCCCCTCTCCCTGCCCCTCCACCTCTAAGTGTCCATCCTCTTTCATCTAAGTGAAGAGTGATGTGTGCCAGGTCTCATGTCAAATTGCAAAGGGGCATCGTTAACAGAGACATATAAGTGAGACTCTCAAATTTCGTAAAATGTCACAGGCATTAAAAGAAACATAAGGATTTCCCCATTTCCTTCCCCTCTAACACCTGCTTTCCTTTTTCTAATAAAGGTCCTTCTGTTTAGAAGGGAACAAAACCTCTCATGAGTCACAGGACTGTTTCTCAGCCCCCTCATATGAGTTCTCAGGGTCCACTTGTCTCTTGCAACCACAAGAAAGTACCTGGCCTTTTCAAGAAATCCACATGGAAGGACTGATTATGTAGAAAAATCAAGGGAACTGATCTTTTGCAAGCTCTGAAGAGCACAGGTGGGTCAAAACCATTCAGTTTTCCCAGCTCTGAAGGACTCTCCAGGTGGTGGAGAGCTTATGAGGACAACACCCTTCCTCCCAGCAGACAGGCGTGCAACAGGGTTCCAAGGGATTGCAAGTGGATAGATAGCACTGCACTCAACTGGTCCTGCATCCCTTGGGATGGCCAGGTAGCCAGGCAAGCGGGCAAACTGGCCCCATGCCATCCCCAGAGTGAGGATGACTTCTTTACCTTCACATTCCTACCAGCCTCAGTTCCACACCCCAGCTGGACTCTCCCTCCACCATGAGCTGTTGCTCTTCCTTGGCTGCAAGCCCCACTCCTGCGGCACTGAGCAGGTTCGTGTGAAACTCTACTTTTCCCCAGTCAAAATGCGCATGATTTTCCTTTTTTGAGTCATTTCTCTCTCCCAAGGTTAACTTGAAGCATTATAGACTGTTTCTGCAAAGACGTGGGGAAAATGCATCTCCCACAATTCCCACTTTAAAGCTGTCACTATACAGGGAAACCCTCCATCTACCCTACCTTTTCCCTCTCCTGATTCTAGGGTCTTTGGCTTATTATCATGATGCTACATTTATCTGACCTTTATTGGATATACCATCTGCCATGCTAGGAACTTTAAAAAGCATTTAACTCTCTCCATATCTAATTGCAATTTTCCTCATTGCCCTTCAAATTTAGCACAATATCACCTGGAAATGCTGCCACTTTCAATTCAGTTGAATCACAAAAACCAATTATATTAATAATAATAATTTAATTTTTTAAAAAAAGAAAATATTAGAGGCAAGAATGCACCCAGGATTTGAAGAACTAAGAAATAGTTCCACTCCCTGCAGGTTTAAATACCAGTTAATTTCATATTATATTTTTACCCACTCCATAATGTAAGTATCTAACCCAGACTTTCCTAACTGTGTTTTATTCTCCCCCAGCCCACCGAGGTACACAATGCTCACAGTGAGTTGCCTTTTTTTTCGGTCTCCCTCAGCAGCAATATCCTCAAAGTATTCCAGCCAGTTAATGAGGCATGCCCTTCCCTTCCTGAAACCATATTAGATATCCTTAATTAGGCCATGCTTTTCTAACTGTTCCTCCCTTAGTATCTCAAAAGAGGAGCTGAAGACTTTCAACTGCACAGATCTGCAGCTTCCCAGTGCATCCCCAGGCCCTTTACAAAAATAGAAAAAGAGATCACATTACCTCCCCCTCAACTCTAAGATATCTCTCCCCTGAAGGAAGCAAACTTGTAAAAATAGCAACTACGGCTTCTCTAGTTTCCCAATCAGAGCAATAGCGGCCTAAATAGATGTGTATGTTTCTTTCCTCAGCAAGGATGAGCCTCAGAAAGGTTGGAAATGTGTTTCAGATGAGCATGAGAAAGCAAGGGAGCACATTCCCCTGCTCATCCTGAGCTCCTGTTTCTGTTGTTTACTCTGTTCACCTGAAACTTTACAAGGCTATTTTATGGTGTTGTAAGATACCAGTTTCTTCTATTTTTCTTGGTTAGGGTTCTCAATGCTAACCAGAATGGAAACGTACCTCTTCAGACCATGCAAAGCTTTGGCCTTGCACTAGAAATATCAGAAGTTTCTGGAATTTCTCCTTTTCATTTTGCTAAAGATAGGCCTAACACAGACACTTGAAATTCTCTTGATTTCGAGAAACTCAGTTTAGAGTTTACATTTGCAAACGATAGCCTAACTGATAAATTCTACCGAAACAAAATGATCACAGTTTACTCTCCCAGTGCTCTCCTGGAATACACCCAAATCTGGCCTTTCTCTACCGGCAGTTATAGTACTGTCCACTTCTTCCCCATCACTTTTGAAAAAAATCTGATTGTCATGTTTAACCAACAGGAAAACAATTTCCTATAAAGATCACTTCCTTGCCTTGCCCCATCAGTACACATTTTAGTGATGAGGGTACACCTTTTTCTACACACACAGTTATCTCCTCTTCTTTTCTTGATGCAGGTATATATTTTTCTTGCTTGGTGGGACTAAATACGAATGTAACATTAATTCCACGCAGGCCAGCCCAAAAGGGAGAAAAGACTGAAGTTCAACATCAGGCAACTGGGGGGGCGGGGGGGGGGACACACCCAAATGGAGCCCAAGCCTTTTACAGTTGGACCAAGCTCAACCTCCCCTCAGGTGTGGGAGCTATTTCATCTGACTGCAAAACTTTACAGGCTCCACAGCAGTTGCAGGTATGAACATCTGGTACCCAGAGAAGATCACACAGATCCGTGGGACTGGGGATTAAGAGGTGTGGAAGTCAGTGCTAGTGGCTCGAACAAGATGCTGCAAATGGGGAAAGCTGAGTTCAACACTGAGACTGCTACTTACGGAGAGGTGGAAGCAGGACAGCTGCTTCAGGGGCAGGGCAGGGCAACGTTTCTGCCAAAATTAGCTTGCTGTTTACCAATGACTAACATTGCTTTATGCAAATTATACCAATAGGACTGAAAGAGTAATTTCTGTGACCAATATCTACACCATAAAAGTTGTTGCCCCAGAGGGCTCCACATTTTGCCGTTGTTCAGTAGACGAGTGACAATATTGATGAAAGGAAAATCTCCAACATGTCTCAGCTCAGGCATTGTTTGATTTCAGGGACAGAGGATACCTCTAGTACTCTGAAAAAAGTAAGAATTTACTTACTCTTCAAAAAAACCTTGCAAATAATCTTGATCTCCGTTACCACTGGTGATTGTCCTGCTTCTAGCGGGAGGTGAAATGGGAAATATCCAGAAGTTGCAACCTTTTAGCATTTTTATGGACTTCAGAAGTAAAGTAGGTATCTCAAATCCCACAGAATTACTGGGTAATCTTAAAATACACAAAAAAATTAGTTAGCAATTGATTGTATAATGATAATCCACTGAAAAAGACATTATTAGTGACCTTTGAGAAATAACCAGTGTGTCTAAACCTACTGAATATATATCACAACTAAAGGCAGACAAAAACACGCGTGACGATTTCTGTGGGAGACATTCACATTTACCCCTATTTCTTACAAGCACTGTCATCAAAAATATCTTTCAATTATTTTTGCACATCAAGAACAATGCTTCCCCTCTGTCATTTCTTCAGATCAGTGGGAGAGAAATTTAAAAAATTTCTGTAAACAAAATATATCTCTTATTCTTCTTTTGTTGAGGACAATGCTTGGCTTATCTTCTTATCTCTGAGGCTAATAGCAATTTCTGCTTTTCTTTAGGGAAACAGAGACAAAGCATCATGGTGTAAAAACACAGCACAGTCAAAGCATTTCAGTTTTACCTCAAGGTAAATTCATAAAGGTCAACATCAAATGTGGGTATGAACCTGATCCTGGGTAAGTCAACCTGGTATTTAAGGTGAAGTGCCCTTTATGTGCATACATCCTGTGTACCTGAGTGGTGCAGAGTACCCATCTCCGCAGGATTGGCTGCTCTCCAACTCACTATTCAATCCAAAGAAATGCAACCCTTTGCAGAGGAATTTCCCTGGGTTTGCATTTCAGAGAAAGCCCCCCTGCCAGTACCTGGAGGTTTCAAGTAGGTGTGCGCAGCTGCGGTTGATACTTGGTCCCCACAGCTCTATCCCCACATCCCTTGCTGGGTTTCACCACTGTTTCTGGACACACGGGTGTGCTCAGATAGCCACCTCTTCGCTGCTTGGGTTTGGCTGTGGTTTGGGGGAGGTTTTTCTCTCACATTTCCTGTATTATGCTTTAACTTTTGTCATTGTTCATTGTCCTTTCATGGCCATGGAAGGACGTTTCTTTCACTTCAGCATCTGGTCACATCAGAGGCAGATAACGCTACGGGAGGCGGCGGGAGACATGACTTATCCTCCGAGGTCACCCGACTTTGCAGAGAGAGGGCATTATTGTCTCACCTTCCTCCTTGAATTCAGCATCCCCACTGCGCTGAGTAGTGCTGCCTGTCAGTCCTGCCTGCCCTCCCTCTCGCTTCTCTGCCATCGCTGCTTCTGCTCCTTGCTTTCCTCCTCTGGAGGAGGACATCAGAGGTCAAAGGGACCTTCAAGACCAAATTCAAAGCAGGGCACACTTTGGTGCACCACTGGTGGGCTAGCTGGCTATCCAGTGCTTGCTACAGGCATGAAGCCTGGTGACCCTGTCCATTTACACGTTAAGTCTAAATATCTGGAGCTCCCTCATCACCTCAGTACCTGTGGATTTACCATCACAAGACTTTACAACATTAAGGAAAGACTGTTGCCCCTTTTTGACAGATGAAAACTGAGAGTCATAGTTCAAACAGCTTAAAAATGTTGGGTTTACAATATCCTGCTGACTTTTTCTGTACCACTATCAAACGGGAAACCCCAAAGACACATGCTGAATGAATACTATCTGAATATGGCCCTGGTCTAGTTCGCTGAATTATATATTAATTCATAGAAAAGCACAAATAGGAGTCACGTCTCCACACCACTTCCTTCCCATCCCACTCTTCATCTTCACCTCAACTGTTAAAAGTGTTGCAATAGCAGAAGTAGTAAAAATTAACCAAGTTAGAGGAGTCACTGTGGCACACAACAGGCAGTCTGTGCTGGAGCCCTGAAAAGCTCGTAAGCCATTCATTAAGTGGGAGTGAAGCTATTCCAGTGATAAGCATTTTTGAAAAACCCACCCTGAGAATTGAGTTGGAAAAAGCATTATGCTCCCCTTCCTGCTGTGTTCTGGAAATTCAAATGTCTCCTTCGACATGTCACAGACATTTCCTTGGAAAATTTTATGTGGGAGTGAGGAATTCCCAGGAATGTTTCACTTCAGACTAAAAATATACAGGAATAAATATTTTTATAAAGGCAATTTACATCATGAAACACACTTGAATTTCTAGACCATGGAGCCATCTGAATATTGGATCAAATCTGGCTCTATTTGCTGAGTTTACTGGTGATTCAGAAACTCAAACGAGTATCCTTAAAAAGTGTTTGTTTAAAAAAAAATCCTTTACATGCAATGTTACTAACATTATAATTAAAAGCTGATGCAGAGTATTAAAAGTAAGACACATCCTTCTAAGACACTACCCAACAGAAATAATTCCATGGGAATTCAATTACCAAGTGTTGGAATTGAGGTTGGGGGTGAGGCGAAGGTTTCTCTTTCTTATTATTGTCAAGCCTTTCATGTTGTGAAGACATCAGTTTGTGACGTCGAAACATGTAAAGACATCATGAGAGTTTAGACTGCCATACTCAGCCACGGTATAGAACTACTATAAGGACTTAAGGATGTAGGATGCTCGTGCAACAGTCTGACTCCAGAGACAAATCTGTACAATTTAAGTCATGCCAGGGCTTGCTGTGTCACTGCAGTTGCAAAATTAGCCCTTGTACCTGTAGAAGATACCTTTCTTGGGGAGAAGCCACACAAAATAAACCAGAAACTACACCAAAGCAGACGGCCTGCCCGCCCCCCAAAGCAATACTTTTGCCTGCAAAGACAGTGGCTGAAGCTTGAAGCATGGCTGAGGATTGTTCTCCCTCACAGCAGAGCCCTTTTGCTCCTGCTGGGGCTCGGATCCAGCCAGGGTCACATTTACTTTTGCAGCCTGAGCCTCACTATTTTCAGACTGTGGTTGTTGAGACTCAGAAAACAAGAGCCACTGAAGTAAATGGCAACTGCCTCCCCTATGAATTTGCAGCATGATTCCCTAGCTTCAGAGTCGCTATAAAGTACTTTCTTCAATACATGGAATCACAAAAGTGCAAAATCAGAGTAACAGAATGGTAAAACCAGGCCCTGTAGCTCTACATTTTCTTATAAAATTATTTGGCTAACATAAGAAAAGGGACAAATTTCCCTTTCTGTGAAGGTTGAAATTCCTGGGAATCCACATGCAGTAATAATACAAGATAACGGTAGATTAATTAAAAATAAACCTTCTGAAACTTTCTTTTCTTTTTTAACTGTAGAGCTTTCCATACAGGTGGTATCCAGCCACAGTATAGCTAGTCTTATTATGTTATTTTAATTATAAAAGCAAAACATCAACAGTTACCCTTTGTATCCCCTGGTACGAAATCCAAAGAGCAAAAGAAACAGGCCATTGAAGTAACCATTTTTCCTGTTTTGTGTTTGAAACATCCTCCAGTTACACACACAATGGCTAAAGGAACTGCTTCTCATTTACACTTTTTCTCTCTGCAAACCATAAACTGCTCTTTAATTGATTCAAAAGGTGGGTAGGGATTAGCAGAATCAAAGTCACATAGGAGGGGGAGGGGTTTTTTTTAAGACTTCCAGTGGCAAATACAGACAAGGGGGCAATGCAAACACAATTAAACTCTTTTGATGCAAAGGAAGCAAATGCTCATATTGTGACTTGCAACAGAATGAGTCAAGAAATTAGGACAATCAAGCTATGTCATGTTTTAGCTCACAGTCACTGTAAAGTCTGGGGTTATAAAATCTTTCCTTTCAGACAGGCAAACAGTGAGAGCTCTGTTCTGTTTTCAAGGGATGGATGCTATCACTTAGACAAGATCCTAACTCCCAGTAGGTGATAAAAGCTTATCACCCCTGTGAACAACACAGAGGCACCCACCAGTTACTGGGCTATCTCGCAGTTCCAGATGCTGGCTTCCTCTGCCTTGAAGTAAGGGAAACATAAATAAAACAATCACCATATGGATATTGCATTATGTAAATGGCAGTGGTTGTAAGAAATGCAGTTTCATACAGTACTGGCAAAGGACTGAATTCATCACCAGCAGTCCGAGGCTGGTTGAACCGAGAGAAATGTTTCTCGGGCATGTTCCTCCAGCAGCAAGGGACAGCTGAGCATTATCTTCAGGATGCAGTCTTCCTGGCTAGCTGAACACAAGGAGAGTGTTGGAAATTAATAGCTGATGGCTGAGGACAAATGACTCACTCAAACTGCCTGAAATGAGCAAGATTTGGTACCTGCAGAAGAACGTGCTGCATCTTGCTTCTAGCTGCACTTCCATGTAGCATCAGCTTCCAGTATGCTCATGCAGTAACAGGTAGTTTGGGACAAAGAGCTTCAGGAAACATTATCCTGGGCCTGATTCTCTCTCCTAGTTAAAATCAGCAATAAGATCACTGAAAGATGAAAGACAATGATGCATTGTGTCTCCTGGACTGCAGCAGAAGGGACTTTTATATTGTGGTTTAGCATGAAAAAAGGCCTTCCTAAGCCTTCCTCCGTCTCAGACTACGTTGTGCTGAGACTGATTTGCTACTCGTGTCCATTTCAAGCCAAAGTCTGTTATTCAGTTAAACCAATGCAAATCAGGAGCAGCCCCAGATGAAGCTAATGAGGTTTCTCCTGACTTGTAGGGGTGTACAAGCCAGCAGATTTCAGTTCTCTGTGGTCAGTGTTTATTACTGTAAGCAGGGAGTTGCTCAGCTCTGGACAGAGTGCCAGGACCAGGCTGATTTACACGTTAGTCACCAAAGTACGCCATGAGCAATCCCCCCTGAAGGACAGCCAAGGACAGAAGTTCAGACCTTGTACGATATTTAAGGGTTTCAGCACCGACCTTGAATCATTGCTGACTGTCTAGAAGCAGTTCAGGATTTAGGAATATAACATGGACCAAAGCTGAATTTCGGTGCCAAAATCTCAAGCTGAGAGCAGCAGCCCTGCTCCCTCCTTTCTTTAAGTTTCTTCGAAAGGTCTGTGGGCACACAGCGTTTGCTTTTCTGCACACACCCAGCCCTGTCCCAAGCTTGACTTGTGTGCTGCAGGGTCAGGGCTGTCCCCAGGCTGGGGCTCTGGTCCATGGGACATGTTCAAAGGGTGCCCAACACATCCTGAGAGGTAAATGGCTGGCTAATTTAAAATTCTGTTCCAGAACTTAAAGCCAGGGAATTGCAGAATTCTAAGCCCGTTATCAGACCCGGCCCTTCATCTCTGTGGCCGGCTCGACACAGGTGTTATTTTCAGCCTTAAACAACTTAAGAGACTTCATTTAAATAAGCCACCAGTCTGAGTTCCCTTTAATCTCTGAGATAGGGGATTTTTTTGCTTGTATGTTCTGTGGTTGTAAGAATGAAAAATGAGTGGTCAGACCAGTAGTTTGCAGTTATATTGGCTGTTTCCTTTTCCAAAGATAATTTTTTTTTTTACTCAATGAGTTGGTTTTCTTAATGACTTGCAGTAAGGTGGGGCTTTTTTGTTGATTTTTTTTTTAAAACTTTCATTGTTAATAATAACTCTGAAGTAGTCTTAAAGCAGCATACACACAGAGGTGTGAATGCTCTGCTGTGAACCCCTTACAAACAGATCGCAGCTCCTAGGAGAGACGCGCAAGTCTTAAAACTGAGAGAGCAAAATGAGTAAACCTGCTTAGACAAACCACCACATAGTCTAAGACACAACTATTGCTCATTGTCCTTTTATTATATTTAAGTAGAAGAACCTTCTACAAAGCAATAGACTCATAAAAACTCCTACCAGCTAGTAGTCTCTGAGAAAGCCATCCCCATCTTTCAGTGCAGGAAGTTAACTCCACAGCCAAGGGAAGTTATCTTCACATAAAGTTAGGAAATACATAGGAATAGAGGCAAATTTTCAGGGTTTTTACAAACAAATAAATTACTGAGGTCCTTCCCATGTGTTACAAGCTAATGTTACTGAAAACAGTAATTTTGCCCATTATGAGTGATTTATGAACATTCACTTTCCTTTCTTTTCCAGCAAATTCAGATACTAACAAACTTAGAAGCAGGGCCTCAGCTATGAATAGGATCCTAATGCCTCTTGTTCTTTGTAGTGGATATGTTGTCCTGAAGATTGGGAATAGGAGGAAAAAAAATCCTGTGGTCCTCAGGATACTCCTAGCATCAGTAAACAATGATTCCTTTAATAAAGCTATGGAGCTTCACCCATCCAGGTCCTTATATGTTGCCTCAACACAGGGCATAAGGACAGGCATCTGAGATCAGTTTATTGAATTGTACCTGCCCAAGGATGCTCAGGATGGGACTTCTATAAATTAAAAGATGAACTCAGATAAACGTTTCACAACCGAAAATAGTTTCTGATTGTTGGGACTGATTGTTCCAGTGTTCACAGTTTGTATTTTCAACATCCCCTTTTTGTTATTAGAAGACAGAAAATACTTTTGGAGAGGAGGTTGAATCTTTCCGATCAACAAAGTTTGACTGGGTTCCTATGTCCGCAGCTGACTAGAGATATGAGGTCATGTGATTATGCAAACAGATTACTTTTCTCAATGTTATTACATCCTCCTCTGTCCCATGGATAACCTCTAGTTTCAACTCAATCAGACCAATATTTGCTTTACCTCCAGTCCTTACACAGGTCATTACCTTGGAACATCACCCTGTCCTTTAGATTAAAATTTGCAAGATGCATAGGGCTTGCATCATTTTTGGCAGTGCCCATAGACCCTTTCAGGTGATGCCTATCCAGGGACTTAACAATTTAGCATTTGTCTAACACACCCACAAGAAGAACCACCTGCTTCCTCCACAGGCCTTTTTTCTCTTGCCAACACTTGCACTTTCTCCTCCATAAGTGAGAACATGGTTCCTGGATTACTCACAAGGTATGTCTCGGCTGCAGTCATTACTCATTGCACAGATGTAGAGCATGGAATTAGTTTCAGGATTCAGACTGGCCTGAGCAGAATAAATACCCATGCAATTAGTCTGCACAAAGATCCTTGTTGCAATACCTATGTCACTTAGAGTGTGTGAACTAGCCTTGCTCAAGCTAACTCGGAGATGCCAACATGGTAGAGCAGAGAAACACAGAATTTTCTGAAGCGCATGTACTAAATGCTCTCTTACTAGAGAGGTTCATGGGGTTTGGGTACTTTTGGGTTAGACACAATAAGCCCAGCAGATTTTTAATCCTGAACTTTGCAGCACATGAAAGAGCAACACGGCCACACAAAGTGTGGAGTTCACCACCATGACTGCTGGAAGGACTTGTAATTCCCCACCTTGCTGTTTACCATTATTTCAAGTTTTGAACGCTATAACAGTTGCAGTGCTTCTGAGTGCATTTCAGCAGTACTCTGGAGAATTTCCAGAAAATTTCATAAGCTGTCTCTCTTCATTACTGCCACAAGCTGCAGGGTATGCAAAACCCTGTGGTTACTGTTTCAGAGTCTGATAAGGGATCTCTTACTTTCATCCATTGGCAGAAGGATGAATTAAAACAACCAGTGAATTTCTTCCCATGTATAGGTCTCAAAGCTGACTGAATATTTTTAGTTCTATACAAGATTAGGCCAGTGTATGAAACCTTGAGTGACAAACAACAGACGATTAGGGAATGTTTATTCATTCTTTCCCCTAAAACCAGAACTAGAAGGCAAGCAAAGAATTATCAGGTAGAGGATTTAAATCAAAAGGAAGTACCTTTTCACGACATGCATAGCTAGAAAAATGAAACCCATTGCTACAGGATGTTGTAGGTGCCAGGAGTTTAAATTAATTAAAAAGCAATTAGACAAATGTATTGAACGAAAATCCATTAGTAACTATGAAAAATAAATATATAGAAGTTGCTGGAAGAAGTGAAGCTGGAAGCTTGAGTCATTTTTATTATTGATCTTTAAACATCCACAGCAAATCAGTGTCAGAGACAGAAATCCTGGGATAGCTGGATCTTAACTCCAGAGCTGCTCTTACATTTCTGTGTTTAAGAGGCATTACCTTTCCTCAATCACTGTCAATAGCCATTTCTTCTTGCGACAATTCTGCTAGCACCTGCCTTTAAGACAAGGAATGACGTATTTACTAGGTAACGATTTCCATTCTTTTCTTATGTGCTGTAACCTCAGTTGCTAACAATCTCCTCTTTGCCAGAAGTGGCTGCCATTTTTATTTAGATATTAATAAACCTCTTACAGAGCTGTTACAGGTGTACACTTTTACAGTGTTACAGGGCACACTTGTCCTCTACCATTTCTCATTATATTTTCACTATATATATATATATAAATTGAAAGTTTGAATGAAAATGTATGGTCCTGCCTTGTCTGCGATGCTGATATCTATGGAATAAAGCTAATTATACACAATCTTTCTGAAGATTTCATACTTCCATTGGATTTCATACTTCCATTGACATGACAAGATAGTTTCAGAGAAATTTGAATGATCAGCTTCATCAAACTTCCAAGGGATAGAGAGAGTTTGAGTTTCCTTTTCGGTGTAGCATACTTTACAAAAAGGATAACCAAAAGGCAT
>NW_009608918.1:47886-49974 GCF_000690535.1 Cariama cristata
TACTGCAATATAGCTCTGCCTGTGTCCTCCTGCTGTTGCAACACTTTTTTCCACTACTTGAAGAGTACTAGGGTACCCGCTTTTGCAGTTTCTCCTAAATTGTCTCATGTGAACACCTCACAAAATCACTTTGTGTAAAAGACTGACAAGCAATTCCTTCAAGGTTGTCTTGTACGTTTTAGCATTTCTTATTGCTTTGGGTAACCTCCCAAAGAGTAAAAGCTGTCCATGATATGAAGCCTCTACACTTGAAATCTTTCCTCACAGGAGGCTGTCTTATCCCTTCCCTTTATTTTCCAAATCTGTTTCAGCTGTACCAGGGAGGGATGGGAAGATGCACTGGCAGAGAGAAATATGGGATTATTGCAACCACAAGCTCCCACCTCCGAACCCCTGGTAAATATGAAGTTGCACATTCCTTTTAGTACGTCCCCAGAAACACTGTTCATTTAGGGAACCCTCCCACAAAAATCTCCTTCTGAGCTTTTCTTTTATTTAAAAAGCAATTATAATTTGAGAGTGAGCATCAATTTCGCAGATCTACCTAATAAAAGCACATACAGTTCAGGATTAGATCAAGAGAGGAGATTAACTGCACAGATATAGAGCACAGCTGCTATTGGCTGTCAATGAAGGTAATTTTTTTTCTTAAAGGAGGAAATACCAAGAACAAAAGATCCAGACAACATTGGAATATTCTCTCGAGAGCTGGGCACAAGTCAGCAGTGCCCAAAGTCACTGGGAGTGGCCCATAAATGCTGATTTAACTTTGGAGCTGGCTGTTCTGCACAGGTGCAAATTTTGCCCTTGGCAAATATAACCAACGTAAGTGACACAGAAACAATGACTTCCGCGACCTCTCTCAGATGATTTGCATCTGAAAAGAGACCTTTTTGGAAATAGCACAGTTTTGTCTCTATGTCTCCAAAATAAAATTATTTGACTCTTTGATTCAAATTGACTTTTAATTCCAATACTTCCTTCAATGCTCAGCTATTAAAGTCCTGGGCTTTTTTAAAGGTTAGACTCCAGAAGGATTTTTTCCTTTGATTTTGACTGAGCTCTGACTTAAGAGCAAATTGCCAGAAGGGACTCAATCAAATTGAGTTATTAACAGTTGTGTCAAAGTGAAACAAGGGTGAGCTTATCACAGAAGGTGTTGCCCGCAAAATTTCCAGAGCTTTGCTCAAAACACTGGGTCATTTTTGCTATTTTGGAGCTATTCTTTAAATGTGTGGACAGCAATACTGACATACAAAGAATTAGCAAGTGAGGCTACAAAGACAGCTGTGTGCCTGCAGAACTCTGTCCCAGGAACCTCTCTGTAGTTTGTAGACTAGGCGATTGATATCCATGAAAATGTGGATTCCCAGGAATTGCAAGTAACCTGGTGGGCAAATTTATCTTATAACACTTGGGAAAAATAAAAGGCATCCAGCATGAGGTCATCAGTTCCTACTGGGGAACAATTGACAAGATGTGGTTTAAAGAGGCAGAATTCACTTGAAATCCCTCTACATCTGGAGCTTACTTCTCATGTTACAGGAGTCCCAAACGTTCAAAACAGTGAACCATTAGCAACTGAAGGAGCAGCAAAACATCTGTATAATGCATGAAATGTCTGGAAGTGTCTGACTCTCTGGGAATCAGCTGAAGCTTTCAATTGGTGCTTTAATGGTGGTAATTGAAGTTTGCAGCACTGGCACATCCTAGCTCAGTAATTAGATGGATTACAACCTTTCTTGTTTGGCAGCATTCTTTAAGCAAGCTTCAGCTTTTCATATAGTCAACACTCTAGCAGAGATAAATGTCACATCAGTTCAGAGTGAAAAGTAATTTAAGGAAAGACTCAAATTTGTCTTCACTGAGTACCAAACAGGAGATATTTCAAAGACAGGACAATAACCCTTTCTATCCTATAAGAATGGCCAATTTCTCACATATAAAGGCTAGCTTGTGAGGGGAAATCTATGGGTGTGTCTTCCCTGAAATCACTGAAGCTAAACCTGCTTATAATATTTCAGGATCCAGTCTATGTATTAATGAACGGATGAAACTGTGGTAAATAGAAGTGTGCAGGGAAAGGAG